>NW_024582559.1:1040254-1130852 GCF_018398535.1 Haplochromis burtoni | reverse complement strand
CCGTGTCTGGGCCTAAACTCCGCTGCAGGTCCATATATCAAACGATCACTATGGCATTACTGAGAGTTGAAAAACTGTCTAAAGTCTTTCATCTTTAATAAAATGATCAGCGTTCTGCTCTACCAGGTGTAACAATTGAGTTTAACATCCAGGCATCCATGAAAACGGAATTTATGACATTTAACGGAGTTAGAAGTTAGCAGGGAGTTAGCTCGCTAGCTTCTATCTAAATACAATATAGCATGTCCTGACTGCGGGGTTTTGGAAACAAATTAAAACGTACAGCTCTGTTATCACTTCCAGCATAAATGAAGACAGAAAACTAAACAGCAGTGACGTTTGTAGGGTTACTGAAGTTTGGCTAGCTGGTATATAATGATGTGCTACGTGACCGCTAGCGACACAGCTATGTTAGCATAATATAAACAAGCTAACTTTTTTTCCACTCGATAAAAGTTAACGTGAGTGTTCTCGGTGGTCAGGAACAAATGTAATCGCATGGCAGGATGCTGTAAAAGGACCAAACTTCAGCCAGGAGAACAACTGAGATAATCCATCCACAATACGAGGTTAGTCATTCATATACTGCTGCATGGGCTGGGCTGTAGTTACATCCTAAGGTTTTAAAAACTGAGCTTAAATAAATGATTAGCGGTAATAAAAGCCGAGGGAGGTCAACAGGGATCACTGACTGTTTTAGGAGCTTTTTGAGATCAAATAGAAGAAAATACATAACATTAAACATGTTAACAACACAAAAGCCATATTAAACGCAGATTTTTTTTTTTTTGAATACGTTTTATTGACAAAGCACAAAATACAGATATACAAATACAAAATAGCAAACACAATGTCAGGGGGTTCGTATAAAAAAGCAAAATAGACACAGTCTATTATAGAATCACATGATATTGAACAGGGAACATAGGTTTATGGTTTTGACAGCTTTTTGATTTTGAGAATGTTGTATGGTTTTAACATATTGTTTGGTTTCATTTAAAAAACACCGAAAGGATGGTTTTGCGTTAGAAAATTTCGACTTATGTATATGAAATTTGGCCAATAATATCAATAAGTTAATCAAATAAAATTCGTTTGCCCTGTGCATGGGGTACTTAAAGAAACCAAACAATATTTTCTCGTAACAAAGAGAGAACTCAGAAAGGATAAAGGAAACAACAAAAACACAAAATTCTTGCCAGAAAAGATTCGTGTATAAGCATGACCAAAATAAATGAGAAATATCTTCCTTCACACAATTACAAAATGTACAGTTAATATCAATGTCCTTTTTATAACGTACAAGAAAAGACCTAGTTGGGTAAAAACGATGAATAACTTTAAAAGATATTTCCTTTACTTTGTTATTTAATAGAAATTTCGACGGTAAGGTCCAAATCTTCTCCCATTCCAGGTCCTGGTATAAGTTATTCCAGTAGGCGACAGCCGTTGGGACACAAGTTCTGTCTTTTTGAAACAGAGTTCGTATTTCACGGTTGTTTTTCCTCCTTACAGAAGGGAAACACACCTGACCGATATAAGTAACAGCAGGATCCAGTGGTAAAGGGAAAAACTATTTAAAAGTTTTCTAATTCTTCAAACTTCCCTAAAGTGTTTTTTCTACCAGCATGTTGACCGTTTTCATGTCACTTTTTTCATAATGCCCCGGGTTTCATTAGCTGGGAAAGGAATTTTTGTTTAAAAAAAAGACGTAAAAACAAAAAGCAGTTTTCTTATTTTGCTCACCGTGACCGAAAGGGAAACAGCTAACCACACTCCAGGCATCCAGTCGTTTCGCTGCCTTGTTATTTAAAGTATTTTTCATCGCTTTCGTCGGTAGCCACTGTTGACCCTGACACCTGAAGGCGGTGGGATGCACCCCGACACATCCCACTTTGGTTTTTTGGAGACGACGGCCACGTGACCGAGGTAACGGCAGCATCCGCGCGCACACCGCCGCTGTTCGTTTGATAGCATCCACGGCGCCGGACGGAGAAGAGAGCGGGACAGAGAGAGAGAGAGAAAGAGAGGGAGATAGGAAGAAGCAGTCGTCGAGGGAAGACTTGAACAAAATCTCCGTCTTGCTGACTCCTTCACCAGACGCGGCGGGCACACCATGGACGGCTATGGCCGGACCGAAGATGAGCTGTTCTCCTCCTGCCTCGTGAACCTCACCTGGGAGACGTGCTACGAGCAGGTAGGACAGGTCCCTCTCCGCGGGAGAGAACAGCGTCGTTGTTTCCGCTACTGTGATTTAAAATGGCACAAATATATATAGAGAGATATGTAAGTGTTTAAAGGGGGAGTTTAAAGGGCTGGTTTTTAATGACTGACTCAGCACGTGAGGTGAGAGCAGGTACAACTTCACAAACTTGGGTTTTTGTGTTTTGCCAGCAGGGTCACACGAATACTTTCCTCAACTTCCCTTAAGCTTTCTGTTACTCAAACATTCTGCCTTTAAAATCAATAATGGATGAACCTGGTAGACAAAATAAATCTTATGCCGGGAATGTTATCAATAAATTAGAGGTAAACACACACACACACGCCATTATTCCTTTGAAGTATCTGAGAGACATGATCTTTTTGGTGTTATGAGTGAAGCTTTTTCAAACAGAGATCATAAGACACCGGCTTCTTACTAAAGATACCTGTGTACCTGAGACCCGTGGGTTGCCATGTGGGTCTGGAAATCAGGAAAGGCAGACTGAGATTGGAGTGAGTGTTGTTGTTGTTGCTGATGCTGAGCACTTTGATCCTGGAGTGTCGGGCCTGTTTCTCACACAGCAGAGAAGCACTGGTGTCTGTTTGGAGATAATTACCTAATTCATCCTCCCTCTTCCCTCAAGCTCAATCAGTTTTGCTTTTTAAAAACACACTTATCGTGCTATATGAAATCCCTCTTAATTCTCACATTCTAATTTGAGGGAGGAATGCGTGCGGCTAAAGTCATCTGCCACAAGAATGCCAATGAAATCATTCTCTATGAATGCTAAGAGGGCTCCCAGCTATTTAGCAGTTTATGCTCAATGATTGATGCCAAAATATTTGTACAGTGATTTTTATGGTAATTTACTTGAATGCCACCGTGAGAGCTCGGGATATATACGCGGGGAATTTATTTTTCTGTTATCAGTATCCAGGTTGCAATACAGAAGAGGAGGACACTTAAACAATCAATCTCCTGTGGTTTAGTGGGCTAGCATTTTGAATTACAAGTAATCGCAAATTAAAGAGGATTAGGCTCTTAAAGCCTGAGCTCCTGATTGGCCGTGCCGAGAGTCATATTGTAACAGTTATTTAGGCACAAGAAACAAAAGCCACCCCAAAAACATGACTCAGAAGTGCAAAGTCACTGTGAATGGCATTTTAAATGTGCAACAATTAAGCCTCGGCTGCAAAGTGGATTTCGGCACATCAGTCGAGTGCAAGCGCATTTACAAATTTAAGACACTGAAATCCACAGCAGAGAACTGACTTAGCGTTGTAGACTTCTGCTGCATTTGCATCAGTCTTCAGGGTTGGAAAGTTTAGAACTTTACGTCGCTGTCGTTCAAGGCTGAAACTGCAGACTGAAGGTAGTTCAGCTGAAAATATCGAGAAAAAAAGGCCATTACCTAGATTTTTTGTTTTCTTACACCTGCCGAAACAAACAGTTGATAAATTGATCAGCAGGAAATTAGTTTTTAAGTCTTTTTTTGTAATCAGTTCATCTTTCAAACACAGTCGCTCAGTCGATCGTTTTTACTTTTACACGTCACTTCAGATTTGCTGTCTTTGAGGGTTTGGAAATCTGGTCTGAAAATATAAGAAATCTAAGTTCACTTGGATGGATTCTTGTTTTTCTAGAGTGGGTGGTTCTGCTGTGTGGCTTAGGAGGTAGAGCAGGTCATCTACCAGACACATGGTTGGTGGTTTGATCCCTGGCTGTTCCTGTCTTAGGCAACATACTGAACCCCAAGCTCCTCCTGATGCATTCATCAGAGTGTGAGTAATAGATAACCAGAGTAGAAAAGCACTATATAAGCCTAACCCATGTATCAGTTTGCATATCCTATTGGTCAGTAGTGGCCTGTACATTGGTATATGCTTATATTTTTTTAATATAATCTTTATATTTACAGAAAATCAAGATGTAGTCAGTACTTTTGGCTGTTTTTACACCAGCCATCCTTCCTGACAAGACCCTCCCGTTTTATCCAGGGTTGGGATCCGGTCTAGGTGTACACTTGTGCCCCCAGTGCATCTGCTCCCCAGTCTTGAACTGGGGATCTTTTGCACACAAGGGAAAAGTGTTAACCTGTGCAAAGCAGAGCTGCTATAATACTGGAAAAGGTGCTGGGGTATTTCAGAAATCATTTCATAATTTTCCCAGCCTGGCAGCATGTGTAGCAGAGTAGCATCACAGCTGAGCGGACGATGGTTCGAGATCTAATTTGGCAAATATATTGTTGATGAGTTAAACAATGTCTCCATCATTTTCTGTTTTTAATTGATCTGACATCCAGCGGGTAGCGCTGAGTATTTGATTTGGCAGATTTTTACACTGGATGCCCAGCCTCATGCAACCCCTGGGGGATTTGTGCCTCCTCCTGGGATCAAACCAGGGGTCTTGCTTGTTAGGCCAATATGAAAACCACTACACTATGGAGATCTGTAATGAGCATATTTCTCCTTTCAGACTGGCTGATATTAGATTAACAGACAACACAACTGAAGCTTTAATCCACAGCGAAAAGGTTGGACTATTAGCCCTACATTCCCGTTCCTATATGAAGAGTTAACATAAAATGGTCTTCCTCAAATGCTTTCACATATTTTCCCAAATCAGCCTGGCACAGTCTGTATGCTTCCCATGAAAAATCTTTAATAAGTATCTTCCTGGAAGCAGGTCATCTGCTCAGCCACCACGTTGTTAGCCATGCACATATATCCTCTCTCGCCCTCCCCAAGTCCTAGGGCGGGTGGGTAAATAAATAAATAAGGCAGTAAAGGGAAATGTTGACACAGCCTGTCCTTGTGGCCAGATTATCCACTCATGCTTGAGCGCTGGGTAAAGGCCCTGCATTATTCAGCCTAAGACACAGAGACAGGGAAAAACCGTGGAAAAGCTGGGTCTTGCCGCAGGAGTGTGTGCGTATGTGTGCGTGCGTGCGCTCTTTGGGGTGAGTGCTTCCACTTTTAAAAGAGCAGACATGGGGGATAGCTGAAACGCAAGCGGTGGGGAATATGCTTGCTTCGCTTAATTATCAAATGAACTTATTGCCTCTCCCTCCACTCCATCGCCTTCTTTTTCCCCACTCTCCACAACCCCCTCGCCAACACCTCCCCCTCTTAATCATCAGGCTTCTTGAGAGCTGCTGTCCGTGGTGCTGAAAGTTTCATCACACATTTTGTGCATGTCTTTTTGGAGTTCCAGGCTCCGGTCCCTTCCCAGGCTCCGTCGCTCTTCAAAAGCAATGTATTCAGTTTGTCTCGACAAAAAGCGTGCCAGCGCTTGGCAGTCCGACTCAAAAGGGTGAACTCTATCATTCAAGACGTTTCAAAAAAGCTGCAGGTAACACAGCGTGCGCTCAGAAGCAGTAAGAACTAATGCGTTTTTTTTATGTGTCTGCTTCTGCCTACAGCATGTTTCATCACAGCGAGGCTCAAGCTCCGTTACTACTCACTCAGTGGCTTGGTTAAATGAAACCTCCTTTGTGTGCGCTCTTATGTACAGTATTTGATCCATGTGAGTCCCTTTTTTTTCCGTGTAATGAGACAGTAGCTTCACTGTTTTGCTTTTTGTGGGTGGAGGCACTTTACAGCAAGGAAGGAATTAAAAACTGTTTAAACAGGGTTGTATTTGGAGAGTCTTTTGAGAGATCACAGACTCAGCAGAGAGCGAGAATGTGTTCCTTTCTTTGAGTTTACAGTATTGTACTCCACTTTTGGCAGGGGAAAGGGTAGAATTTCAAATATATTTAGTGTTCATAGCTAAGTATAAGAAAAATTGATTGTAAGCTGTCAGGATGCCTATGTGGCACTTGGGTTAATAAAAGCTCTCATTCAGAGCGGAAACAAACTCATCATCATTAGTCAGTCGATGGAATAGTAATTGGCAGCTGTTTGGTATCAATCAATTCATTATTTGCTTTTTTTTTCCAGTTCCAGATTTTCTTTTTTTTTATAGCAATGAAACCAAGTATCTTTCACAAATTTTCTCAGTTTTATTATTCAAATGACTAATCGGTAAGAAAATTTGCAGGCTGGAGTCCTGCACATCTCTTGGCCTCTCTCTTTTTCAAATGATGGAATCCTTTTTAAGCCAGGATTTCCTCATTGTTAATCCAGTGTCTGCAACTGTCTGTACAAGAACTAGTCAAGCTAGTCTCCCCTACTGTCATGTACCACTTCCAGTTCTCGTACTACATCAGGATTATTCCCTGAAAGTTCTGTTCCAGTGACTTGTTGGCTTGCATTTGGGCTTTTCTGTCACTGTATTTTAAAAAAAGATGAAAGGAGGTTGCAGGGGGCCCAGATATGGTGAAAAGGGCAAGCACGGAGCGCTGTTTGTATGGGCATGGCAAAGAAATCTTGTATTCTGTCACTGTGCAGATTTTTTTCTACTTATTTATTCTCTTCTCAGATATCTCAGGCCTTTATTCTGTGGTGATGGTGAACTCTTGTGTCCTGTGGTTAAATTAAAAAAGAGAGGCTCCTCCTTAACTGGTGCACTTCCCCTCGCTGTGGAAGGCAAAGTTATGAGGGCTTGAACAAGGAAACTACCATGAAGGGGATAACAGCCATATTTATTTAGGGTAGTTTGTGAAATTTTTCACCAATTGCAATGTGACGGTGGTAGCGGAAATTTATGGATTATTTCTTCAGGTAAAAGTAACAACACACTATAAAATAATGTAGTAAAAGTCACGCAATCAAAACTATCATGGGACTGAAATGCTAGCGGCTAAATGATTAAAAGTAGAACTACACACGTGTGTAAAAGAGCTGATTTTTATACAGCTATACAGTGGTCGTATTTACTTTTTAAAAAAACTCATCTGATATATTGATATTATAGAAAGATATATCATGATAGGTATGTTTGTTATTATGGATGAGCTCATATAAAAGTTCCCATTTGAAACAAAACATGGGGTTAATTCAGAAATTGTGTCAGGTGCACAGGGTACGCGTCGCTGCTGAGAATTTGACGGCGCTGTGCCGACTGGTAAAATAAATTGCTGAAAGATGAAACACTGTACAACTCTAACATAGTGCATGTGTGTAAATCTGAGTACGATGTCTAAAAAAATATGGGCTGGTATGTTGATAACATCATCACCCTTAAAAATCAGTGCTCTACTTAAATATTTTATTTGTATCTACAGAAAACTAAAGCTTATGTTTTCCAGGCTGTACATATGTTTGATGTTTATATGTGAACTTGAAATGGAGCTATTCATTATGCCTGTTGAATTAAGGCAGTGCACTAGAATGCCAAAACATTGTAAAATGGATATATCAGCGTACAAGTACCTCAAAATTGTCCTCAAGTGCCTACGCTTATTTGCACTGATCAGTGGAGACCTCTTGTCCCTTTAACAGTGCAATGCGTCACTGACAACAATATGAGATGGAGCGCTTATTCCAAATAGAACGAGAATGGCTAAAAGCAGGGGAGCTAAAGGTAAATTTTTAAATAGCCTCATTATCCGTTCCAGATTCCAGGAACTCACTTATTGTTTGTCATGCTTTCAGTCCGTGATATGCTCCGTGTACCTACCACCTCTCACAACCAACCCTGAAGGAGTATATCTAATTTTCACATTGGCACATCTTATTTCTTTTTCTTTTCTTTTTTCTTTTTTAATCAACAAGTGCGTGCCTGCTGAACACCTTGCTTTTGATAGCAACCCACAGATGCAGGGCCTGTCAGCGGTGTAATGAGAAGCGCGTTGTTCCCTTGCAACATATTGCCAAGATATGGATGGATAATTATCTAATCAAGACTTTGTGAAAGTGCCACCCCTTACTCACTGCTGACCTGCTAACCGTCTGCCAGAGCCTTTTTGCCAAGATGTACAGTATACTGCTAAATGATCATAGGGTACGTTTCAGTATTGGTGACAGTGTTGGTATATTTTAAGGCTAAAAAGGGGCATCGATTTAGAGGACTTTAAATTACTTAAACAGCAACTCTATTGGGTGTTATCCTGTTGTCAGTAGTTGTTGATCTGTGGTCATTTTGTTAATATTTAACAGTGAAGTTGGTGCTTAAAGTCGCAAAGAAACACCAGACCAGCTTAAGTCGTTATTTATGAGGCATAAATCTACGCTAGGTGACACTTCATTTCATTTCCAGAGAGAAACATGAACTACCAGAGAGAGCAACAAGCTTTGATTCCTGGTGGAACTATAAAATCTGTCATGCAGAATATCTAATTATTTGCAGCAGGAGAAGCCTTTTAACTACACCAGTGCATAATATGTACAGTTAATTGGTTAGCTGCGAAAAACCCCCCAACTTTTATGCTCTTCTAGTCTCTCTGAGGTTCACAGCTAATTTAATGTAATCAAAATATTAGTTTCCAGTGATATTAATCTTGTTTTGTAGCTTTCTCGCGCCGCGCCGTCTGAATTGACGTCTAAGCGGGGTGAGTGCAGACTACATTCTTTGATTATGTGTGGGAAAAATGTCTTCCTCACCATTGACAATCTGTTGATACCTTGCAAAATCTGAGATGAAAGGAAATGCAGCTTAGACTGTGAAAAATCCTTGCCTTCTCACCGGGAGGTAAAAGTACTCTCACAAACATTGAATTGTACATCTGAAGTGTTATCAATTCCACCTGAAACGGAGGGCCCCGGTGGCAGAGCTGAACCCCTGCGCTTTTGATCGCACCAGCAGTGCCTGTAAACAAGTATTTTCCCATCTTCCTCTCCTCTGTCTGTCTCTCCGTTTCTCTGCTCTCCCTCTCCCCCACCAAGGTGTCTGGAGGGGGAGGTTCCTTTGATTATCTCTGCTGCCGATTAATTGCTTTTCTTAACCTCTGCACAGACGTGCTCCTACACCGCCCCAGAGCCTGCCGCACGCGCCCAGATGGACCCCTGCCAGGAGAAAAACAAACCGCGCCATGCTTCTTCCTCCCCACCTTCTCCCAATTACTGACCTTCATCCTTTCATTTTGCCTCGGATGTTATCGTCGGCATTATCAGGCGTATTTACTTTGTTTGTTTAGCTAGTGGCTTGGTGCACTGCAGCATTCTTAGCTACATTTTTATGGCACGCTGAGCATGTGTGATACATGCATTCATTTTTTATTTTTTATTTTTTTTTTGAGGGAAGAGTTACAGGACCGGATGAGAGGAGTTTATGACATACAATACATTTACCTGACAACACAAAGTGTCTGTGTGTGACCAAGTGAAGCGGCAGGGCATGAATATTATACTGTCCTTTTTTTCTATTTCCAAACTGTCCTTATTCTATGATTAAATAGATTTTGGCCTTGAGTTGTGCTGGCCAAGCAATTTGAGTTCCTTTTTTTTTCCTCCAACACTGAGTGCTCTTTTCCATCTCACTTTGCCTTTGAGACATGCATGTGCATCACATCTCTGAAAAGGTCCCAGCCCTTGCCTCCAAATGCTGTCATATAGCAATGAACTCCCTCCTTCAGACCTTGGCCTGCTTTTTTTTCTCCCACCCTTCCTTTAGGACATCCTGAAAGCTCGTCCAGAGGCCATCTCTCAATGATTAATGCGTTTCATCTCGCATGCAGACCACCTACTATACCTTTACAGTTTGGACAACGCTGTGCTAAAATGTTCTCAGGATGACCCAGCGGTTGGTTTGCCACGGGAGAAAGAAAGCTTTAATCAATTTTTTTTTTCAGTTGTTGCTGATTTATTTCCTGACTTTTTAGCACAGACTTGATAGGTCAAAATATAGACATGAAAGTTTCTTTTTTTAGCCTCAAGATGCTGGCAGAAAAGTGTTGGAATATAACCTTTCGAGTTCTCTAATCCATAACACTGACTTTTTAGTCTTGGTCTCCCTCCAGTTCATCATTTTCTGCATCCAGAGAAACTTCTCTTACAGCTTAAGTTTTGCGTGACTGTTTATGACATTACTGTACTTTGCTTTAGGGATTTTTTTTAATTTTTTTTAAGCGAATGTAGCCTAATTGGTTCAGGTGTTTGATACAGAGAGCACTGTGGGGCTCTAGTCTAAGAGGAGAGGAGACAGCCCACACATAACCATGATCTGGATGCACAAATGCAAAAATCTGCATGTGAGGCATGAACAGACACATAATGTGCACACTGACTCACTCATTCACTCACTAACAGGCTAGACTCTGAGGACTGTATGGCACAGTGTGGTGTTGCTGATTTTTTTTCCTTTTTCCCCCATCAGCAGAAAGCCGGGATGAGCTGAGCTAATTGAGCTGGGAGGCCCGGCGGGGGAACGTGGCCCATTCTCACACCAGCTCGTCACTTCCTTTCTTTACCCATCCACCCTTGCGTCTATAGTCCCATACCTCCAAACCACTCAGTGCTGCTTACAAGAATGATTTTACTTCATCACCCAGTGTTTGATTAGTGCTAGACTCATATTGATACGAGTTACAGGTGGATGAAATGCATCGCAAAGCCGCAGTTTGTAGAAAATGATAGCAGTTGCTGTGTCGACATAGTCGAAGCACATGTTGAAGTACCGGTTTGAATAATGTCAATGTGACGTGCATTAGTTTCGGACTGCTGTGTTGCATCGTACACTTTACACATTACAAGCTAAAACAGACAAACTGCGCTGTCTGAACCAGAGCAGACAAGGCGACAACAAAAGCAGATTACCTGTTCTATTTGAGGGATATTAAGACATTATATGCCATTCAATGGGCCCTGGGAGGCCCGTCATAAAAGCCACAGCAAGCTGTCGAGACGGAGACTCAGAGTTGTTTCCACCCTTTAGCTGCGTTTGGGGACTGATTATGGTCAGGCAAACAGCCCTTACCTGGAAAGTCACTTTCACTTTCTCGTCCACCATTTGTTAGTATGGCTAATGTCTCATTAAGTCTCACAGAGGGGAAATGATGTGCTCTTTGGGTGAAGGTTAGGCTCTTGGCTTATCATGAGACAAAAAGAGAGACTGATTATCACAACACAGGCGTGCCTTAGCCTGTGTCTTTCACTACAAGTCCTATTTGTGTTACTGCTCGAGCTGCTTCATTACCCATAATCTATTAGCCCTCCCTCCACCTCCCCCAAGTAAAAGTTAAAACATTTGGACTAAATGATGAATGCTTGATCACTTTCTGCACCGGTGTTCTATGGAGAGGAGTGAACGGAAAGGGGTGGGGGGTAAATTTTACATTATCAAGGAGATAATTACAAAGCAATCATAAGCAGTTTCCAGTAAAGTAGTAAACAAGCCAAGGGCTTGTGCTCTTTTCCCAAGAATAATTAAAAGTTGCTTTGCATTCTATGCATCAGTGTCCTTTCCTCCGCTGAGTGGCCACCTCTTGGCATAATAAAGCTGGCTGAAGCATGGGGGGGGGAGTCCTTCACTCAAAGGTGATCGGGCGTTTTTTAGACCTTTTCCTGTCTCGTAATCTTCCCCATGATCTGCCATGGGAAACTCATTTTGAATTTATAGTTCATTTCCTTTTTTTTAATCTCTTTTTCCCCCCAGTCAAGAGTCGGTTCTGAACAGCTGCGGACTGCTGTGTCACAAAGTGGGAACACTTCCAGAAATGGACTTCTACTTCTCCATGGCTTTTCCTTTAATGCCTCAGTAACGAGTTCATTCATTGATTGGTCTAGACTCAAGAGCACGGTGACTTGCCGACGGAGGTGTGTAGGAATATTCGATGAGCAGGCCATCCTTTCTAGCTGAATTCTCAACCTTAAAAATGCTAATTAACTTTTAGGCCAAGTGACTCTAAAAACAGGTATTTTACTTGATATGGACAGTGGATCTGAGGCACAGCTTCATACTTTCAAATATCTTATTTTATTATGAAAGTATATCAATTTTATAGCTTGTGTTACTATTTATTTTTACTACCCCCTTCGTAATTGCCTTTAATAAGTGAATTGTTAGAACATCTTGCCCCAGTTTCAACCCTTTTAACAGAATCCAAAGCTGTCAGAACAGAGCAGCAGCTCAGGACAGGCTCCTTTGCACTTGATCAACTTCCTGTCTCAGTTTCCTGGTCTTCCTTAGAGCTTAAGATGCCTGCAGGCTGTGTCCCTTCGCAGCGTTGATGCGCAGTTGTTACTCAACTTCAAACAACACTAGAATCAGTCAATTATCCGTAGAATCGATCAACATAATGCCGCTCTCGCTCATTTAAAAGAGCCAATCAATCTGCATGAGCCTTTTTTTTCCTTGACGCAGTACTGCATTCATTTGTGTGCATGTGTTAGACGCTCATGATGGATGTACTCCAGTGACGGCTTACCTTCTGATTTATGATTATTTATCCCTGGAGTAAGACTGAAAGTTGACCTGAAAGTTCATCTAGGCGTCTGCCTTCCCCGATGCCTTTAAAAACTGCATGTGGAGTCGCACAATAACATCTTGCTTGCTTAAAACTCCTAATGCACAGGAGGCAAAATTCGCTGCTTCTCTAAAAGCTCTTAATTTCAACTCGCTTGCACCTGTGTTAGCACGTGCTAGCTGCACTCACCAGCTCCTCTGTGACTTCATTACTAAATGAAGCAACCCATAATTCCACATCCCACCACGAATAAATGCTGTAGCGGCAGTCTACGATGCACCGAGGGTGGGGCTGGGAAAGGGGGACACCTCGTCCTCCATACCTGATGACATGCAAGGTTTATCACGTTGAGCAGAGACATGGTCACCTTACCCCGGGCCTCATTGTGACAGCCAGCAAGTCACTTGAGAGCACCATTGGAAATCAATATTCCTCCACTCTTTAATTGTTAGGAAAAAAATCTCCCCTGTTTACAGCATCCCATCATCAGTCAGGACAGTCTGACTTTCATTTATTTTTGCCTTTTCCTCTCTTCTTTCTGTCTCTTCCTCCTTCTTCTCCGTGGTGCGTGCTGGCTGGCTGAGTTTTTGCTAGATTACGTAACGGGAACTGGCTGGATTTCATTTCGGGGGACTTACTTTATATGCACACAAACGCTTTTCTGGGTAACTTCAGGGTCTTAAATCTGCTTAATCCTACTGACCACACACCCAAGAGGTCATTTTTTTCTTCACATGTTTTTTTTTTTTTTTTTTTAAATCATTTGAAATTTTTATGACTTTGTCCATCAAGTTGTTTCTAATAACACTAAATGATTGTTTTCTATTTCTGCTTTGATTGGTGTTTTTGAAAATATAAATGTTTTGGGCTCCCAGTGGATCCCAGTCTGTACAGCTTTAATATATGGAACTATTTATTCACTCTTTTGCAGCGAGTCCTAAGTTAAAGTAACACAAGATATCCAGGTAATACTGGGGCACTCTGTTATTTTAAAGGAAGAAAGACTCAAATGCAATCACTGCCTACATCATCTGGATGGGGAACTTCCCAGACTGGAAGCTATCAGAATGCTGGAGATGTAGCTGGATCTATTGTACCTGAGACAGCCGGGGCATGGCCTGGTCATGCCATAAATGACAAGGAGAGCTGTTACCGCTACATTACAAACCTCAATCTTAGGAGCTATGAACCTCCTGAGGGTGAGGAAAACTCCACCTGCTGATGTGACTATCCAACACTCACCTCAACAGGAAGGCATCAACTGTTTGCTTCTGCTGTGACATGCCTGCATGGCAGGAGGCAAATTGTGTGCTCTAACTGTCTGTTGTGTGTTCTTAGCTTTAGCTGTTTTTAGTCCTTTCTGCTCTGGTTCCTGTATAACCATGGTGAGAGTCAAGTTAAGATTGCCAGCAATAAGTAAGACTGAGAAGACAAAGTTATTCTTTGTTACATATTCTGTTCATAATATTTATGGACAGAAGTTCTAGGCACAGCCAATTTGTGGATGGTGAAGGGTTTGGTGGTCTTGTCCCTGCTGGAGATGATGGCTTTATTGGGCCATGACCTCCAGGTCACACTAGGGTAGTTTGCAGATGAGTGTCAAGCACCTCCAGGTTTGAATCCATGGCTCTCAGTTGAAAAGAGTGGAGTGCCAACTCCAGGTCAGGGATGAGTACCTGATCTGGAGTGGGAGTTCAACTATTTTGGGGTCTTGTTCGTGAGTGAGGGGAGAGCGCAGCAGGAGATAGACAGAACGATTGGCTTAATGTCTGCAGCAGTGTTATACTGGTCTGCTGTGGTGAAGGGAGAGTGGATCCCAAAACTGCCACATTACCTATGATCACAAAAGTTGCAGGTTGTGATGAAAAGAAAGTGATTGTAGATGCAAGGATCTCTAAACCCAGGACATTTGGGAAAGACTCAGGGTAAAGTTGCTATGCCAGATGAGGTTGTACAGCCATCTGACCAAGAGACCTCCTCGTTCAAGTGTTTCAGGCATTTAATGGAGGCCTCGGGGCAGAGCCAGGACATGCTGGAAAAGTCTCTGGGCTGGTTGTGTGTTTATTGGAATTATTTTATATTGGCGTCCAAATGATCCATCATGGTTTCATCATGTATATACAACTCAAATAATATTTACATGAAATTACTGAAAACCGATTAATACCAGAATCCAAAAATGGTACATGAGCTTTTAATTAATAATGTGAATGTGCTTTGGATAAAAGCTGTAAGCTGTATTAAAGAAAGGTGTAGGTTTGTGTTTTACAAAATATGCTAATTCATTGTAAAATCTTTTTTTTTTTTAGATGACATTAATTACATAGCTAATAGTACTTGAAGCAGAGATAAGTTTTACTATTATTATTATTTTTCTGTTCTGATTGATTGTCACAGTAAAGTGTACTTGGTGTCCCGGGGGTCTTTAACCTCTTAAGACCCGAACTCTTCCATGACATGCATTTTTAATTTCTCTTCGATATTTGGGCATATTGGGACCCGATGAATGTAAAAATTAATTACCAGATTTACCAGATTTTTTTTACCTTATTTTTTGTTTTTAAGAAAAATAAGAGCCTCATATGAGGATATTTGTTTACAATTTTGATAGAACAGTAGCAGTATAATGTAATGTAATACAATGTAAGTGGATATCAGGCCCATGTAGAGCAAAATTGAGTATTTTGGTCTAAATAACCCAAAATGTGATGTCCACATATGTGGACGCCAGGTCCTAGGAGGTTAATTATGTATGTAAAATGTCTTTGGGATGAAGTTTGAGAGTGCACGTCCTCTATTGTCTTGAGCAAACACGACATGCTGGATTCATGGCCAAATAACTTCAGGATGCAACTGCTTCACAGTCCTTGTTGTTTACTGATTTCATCGCCTTTACCTCTGCAGTCCTCCTACTTATTCACAACTGTTATATTATGACCATTAAGAGCTAAGAAGTTCCTAGAAACAGACAATAAATAAATAAATATATTTATTAATATATATATTTTCATCTTAAACTTGCTACCCATGACAAATGCCACAGTATTGCAAAGAAATAATAATAATTTCTTTTAAAAAATGTAATCTTTATGGGCGATTATTCTTTTGTAAAATGCATGTGTGGCACCTGTCTTTTGCTTTCAGTTAAGGAAGCCGTATAACCACCAGGATCTACTTTTATGTGTGAAACATGTCAAAATATGGAAGTTTACAAGTGCAGCTCTAGGGGACATCCCACTGGTATGTCTTGGAGGAGAAAAGTAAAGATGTGAGAAAGCTGGAGCAGATAACATTTGGCAGTAATGTGTCCCTACATGCTATCATGTTTAAAGTGTGTTGTTTGTACCACTTGCAGTACTTTGTAACTTCTGTTTTTAATAGGAATATCTTTATTTAGTTGTCATGCAAGTAAAAGGGCCACTCCTGCATACATGAGGAGGGTGCTTGTTGATAGTTGATGCTAAGGGATGAAAACAGTCGCTGTGATGTCACCCACTGGTTTGTCCTCGACTTTAATTTTATGGCCAATGCCAGCTTGGATTGCTGGAGCATAGTAAGTGACCATAAATAGATGATATATAAGGGTGAATCATACAGATGCAGATACCTACTAATCCGGTCTTTAAGTCTGACGTCATTAGCAATTTCCGACAGTTATAAACGGTCTAAATTCTTTCATCCTTAATAAAATGATCAGTGTGGCTGCTCTACCAGGTGTAACAATTAAGTTTAACATCCACGCATCCATGAAAACAGAGTTTATTAAATTTTATTCAATTTCAATTCAATGCAATTCAATTTTATTTATATAGCGCCAAATCACAATAAAAGTCGCCTCAAGGCGCTTAATGGAGTTCAAAGTTAGCAGCAAGTTAGCTTGCTAGTTTCCACCTAAACATGATATACCATGTTCTGGGATTTCTCAAAAAAATTAAAACGTACAGCTCTGCTATCATTTCAAACATAAATGAACACAGAAAACTAAACAGCAGTGACGTTTGTAGGGTTACTGAGTTTGGACTAGCAGGTATATAATGATGTGCTACATGATCACTAGCGACACAGCTATGTTAGCATTAAACAAACACAGTGAAGCTGGAGGATGAACGCTAACCCAACTCGATAAAAGTTAACGTGAGGGTTCCCGATGGTTAGGGACAAATGTATGTGCATGGCAGGATGCTGTAAACGGACCAAACTTAAGTCAGGAGAACAACTGAGATAATCCAACCACAACACGAGGTTAGTCATAAATATACTGCTGCATGGGCTGGGTTGTAGTTACATATAAGGTCTTAAAAACTTTAAAATGAATAGTGGTCATAAAAACTTGCCTTTTTTAGGGGCTTGTTCAGATTAAAAAGAACAAGATATAAAGCATTAAAACATGTTAAAAACACTACAGCCATAATAAACGCAGAGTAGTTTGGACCCGGAAGCAGGGTTTATAGGTCATCACTTAAAGACTGGACTAGAGCCATGTAGCATACAAATAAAATGCTACAATCAAAAAATGACCATGAAGAGGTCCAGCTGACTGACTCTGTAAAGGACTGATGGGACAGAAAAGGGTTGGACTAGATGTTTTAGCAGTAGCTGAATTTTCAAAATATGGGCAAGGAGATTGTCTTTTGTCTGTTTTGGATGGTGCTGCAAAATGACCTGAAGCACCTGAAGGTTTTAAGGTTTTAGCATTGGTATAGTGAGCACCACTAATTGTAACTTGGTTTACAAGAAAGTTCCACAGGCAGTTTTTAATCATCTTGTGTCCTGGCTGATTTGTCTTTCAACTCAGTGGGTATTTGAACCATCAGGTGATGAACTACTGCCTCATGTGGAACAACTTTATTAAAAAAAACAAAAAACAAATTAAAGCTGACCAAATTCAAAAGTTATCTCTTTTAACACAGGTCAGCGCAGTCATGCCTTTCTTATGAGAAGCCCAAAGCCAATAGTTACCTTGTTTCCACTTCTCCACAAGCTTCTCCTATTAGTGTGTCACCTGGGGAGGACCACGGCTCCAAAACTGTGATTAGGCCCTCTCTGGCTAATTAACTGCTCGGGCCACAGTTGGCCATTTTCCGCCTTTAATGGAGGGATGATGCCGCAGCTGTCCTTCGTCTGTCATTCATCTGACTTGTGCCCTTTATGCCACAATTTGTGCCATAAAATTTCTAAATAGCCAAAGCTAGCATAGCATTTTTCACTCTCATTAAAGTGAGGGAGAGGTTGGTGCATTTAAGCAGCAGCAGCAAAGGCTGTATTTTCAGTATGAGACATTGAATGTAAAAGTCTTCTCTCTTTGCAGAAGAGATTCCTGGTGATTCCCAGAGACGAGGTCTTATTATGACAATGTTGTGTTGCTTTAAAATGCTGCAAGCAGTGCTTATCGCTGTTAATTTTCCTCCATCCTCCCTCTTCTCCTTGGTTTCCTGCTATTCAGGGCAACAGGGTTCTTAATTATTTATACCTATCCATTACAGTGGGAAAATTGGGAGGACACTAACACACATTCAACACATGGAACATAATATTACTCATAATGTGTCTCGTTTAGAGTTTAAATCTCTACTGATCCTTCATCCTGTTTAGTGGGAATCTTAGCAGCTGAATCCAGTACCATGTAATGTGTTTTTTTATCTGCGTGTACGGATGCACCAACATGAGCATACTCAATAAAGAGAACACAGTATAAAATCACTCTGTTATCTCTGTTACCCACTTAGTCACAAATGCCACTGGTACCACTGTGTCATTCAGTTGTTGTTTGTTCATTAGACAGCTTGTGTTTGCCCACTCTGCCCTCTTGTGTGCATATTTTTTTCTTTTAACTCGTGCTGGTGGATTCTTTTAAAATGGTTTGATTTTATTCCTGTTTAGGACCTTTTTGTTTAATGCAGCAATTTAATAAAATGGGACTAATAGTGATTTTTTGAAATTGTTTTTTAAAGGAAATATTGGTAGATATTGTTCATATACTCTCACACTGCGTTTCTGCAGCTTAGTCGGCTGTACATCCACGATGCAAATTTCCAGCCCCACCACATCCCAAAGGTCCTCTGCTAGATTGAGATCTGGTGACTTTGAGTACCGTGAGTACTCACTGTCACATTCAAGATACCAGTTTTAGGTGATTTGAGCTTTGTGATATCATTATAGAGCTGGAAGCAGAAGAAGAAGAAGAAGAAGATGAGTGCACTGTGGTCATGAAGTGCTGGACAAACAATCCCCAGTTGGAACTAAGGGGGTTGTTTGAAGAAAATACTCCCCACACCACTGCACCAGTATGAATTGTTGATACAAGGGAAGATGAAGCCATGCTTTCATGTTGTTTATGCCAACTTCAGACCCTACCATCTGATTGTTGTGGCAGAAATCAAGACTGGTCAGACCAGGCAGCATTTTTCCATTCTTCTATTGTCCAGTTTTGGTGAGCCAGTTAATGGTAGACTTGGTTTTCTATTCTAAGCTGATGAGGTAAATGAGATAATAAAGGTATTCAGCAGTACTCAATACATTGCAACCAGTGTTGGGCAAGTTACTTTGAAAAAGTAATTAGAGTTACAAGATTCTAAAAGTAATTAATTACTTGAAAAGTAACTATTGCGTTACTTTAAAAAATATTTTTTTAACCCTCTGGGGTCCAGGGTATAATTGGCCATTTTTAACTACTTGTGATTTTCCCTCCACATTTTACCTTTAAAAACTGTTTATTTGCCTTATTTGGTACCATTGTTTTCAGCACAACCTAACGTGTCTGAATTTACAGTTTTCATTTACTGTAACAACCACAAACATGTTTAATGAATCATATTTCATAAATTTAAATCAAATATAAATTGTAAATTTTAAAATCATATGCACAAGTTTTGCAAACAACAAAGTTATTTGTAGCCCTTTACCTTTTATCCTTTTTAAATAACCCTTTCAAACTATTTACATAACAATCAGCTGTTCTGCATTCACACAAATTATTTGTGCCACTCCGAATATTTCTGTCCACTATAAAGGAGAACATCACAGCCTGATACCTGCAGGTCTGACAGCAGCAGGTGTATCACTCCTGTTTCTACCTGGAGACAGCAGTCGCCTCATTGTTCTGACACACAACACAAAACTATCCACAACACTACACACTAACTACACAAGACAACACATTAACTACACACTCCAAACACGCTAAACATCACAAATCTCTCACGTCTCAAAACTCTCTCTCTCTCTCTCTCTCTCTCTCTCTCTCTCTCTCTCTCTCTCCATCACTCCTAAAACTTCTTTTGTTTTGTTTTGGGGTTTTTGTCATAAGCAGAGAGTGCTTGCTAGCGCTGTCCTTAGTCAGTAAATGTGGTGAAACTATTGAGGAAAAAGCGTATATATTGTTTATCATGACTCTGGTTTTACGTGGCCTATCGACACAATTTAAAAACTGGTATATATCACCTTGTTGCTTTGTCATCTTGAAGTGGTCATGTGATTGGCTTACCACGACTGCTATATTCTTCCTCAGCCAAACAGCAGCACTCACGCGATTGTTTTGCTCCCCTGAGCTCCAGGTGTTGTGCCAAAAAGTGATCGTTGGGCAGATAGTGATTGCTGTCCGTTACTTGTAACACTGTTATTCCCATCACTGATTGCAACGCAATCGTCTATAATAACAATCATCTGTCCCAATATATGTTTAACTGCAGAAGAAAGTAATAATCCTAAAATGATGGAAATTATTCATTTATTCACTTTAATGTGTGTGTGTGCATGTGCATGAATAGTAATTGGTAAATTTCCTTTTCCTGTTGTTTGCAATTTTCCGCCTATGACTTTGTTATTCACTGTAAGTTGAGCAATGTCCATGTGCTTTAGCCTTATTTAGTTGATAAGTGCCAGCATAAGGAGTTATGAAGTAGTAAGAGTGGTTAGAGCTACTGCATGCTTTAATAAACGCACTGATTTTGGTGGCATCGCCTCGCAGGAGCAAACAACACATCGAGATGTCAATATTTTGTCGTACCCCTCTTTAGTGCCAAGTCTTTATACTAGTTAAAGTTGAAACCTCTTTTTACTCTCTGGATGTTTATTTCCGACTACTTTCTCTTGTGTCTCTGACCCGCCTGCACTGCACTTTTTTTTAACACCCCTTCCCAGGGGGAAAGCGGATAGCACATGTGAACGGATCACTTCTGATTAGAGAGGGCGCTTTAGAAAGATGCCTGCAGTGTTTTTTGCCAGAAACAAACAGTGGTGCGGCTTCTCCAGGGAAGACTGCCATTTTCTTAGCACTGAACAACCCCCCAGTGAACTTGTATTGTTTCCCAGACACTGATAACTTTGGGCTTTAAAATGTGTACAGGCCAATGCCTTGTTTTTCACATCACAAGATGATGATATTGTTTAGGATGGCAGCAGAGCTGATTTTAATAAAGAGTGCTGGATTCAGCTTCATCTAGTCTACACGTAGAATGGCTTTTTAATTTTGTAAGAGCCTCACAACGTAAACTCACTGTCATTCAATTCTCAGACTGCAAATTTACATATAAAGTGTCTGATAAGCATATTTGCATGTTGCCAACACACTTTGCACAATTTGTGTCAACACATAAAGGCTGGGAGAAATTTGACTTTGTTTTGAATAAATTTGAGTCTTGTGACATTTTGTGTGAGAAGAGGCAGCAAGAGAAAAGATATGGGAGGTAGGTAAGTAGTGCAGGAGGGCGGAGAGCAGAAGCCGGCGACTGATTTGTCTCCGTTCTGTCGGGAGGATTTACGGTGCAAGTGTGTTGAGCCATCAATCAATTGTGGCGCACTCCAAGGACAACTTTGTCTCTTTATGCAATTTGTAAGGCTGTCCAGTCAAATTGATTCCTTAAACAGGAGCCGTCCAGCTCCCTCAGAAGAGTAAACCCCCACCCCCTTCAAAAGAAAAAAGACCATCAACCTCTGTGTTTGCTGTAAACCAGACAATAAATGATATGACTGTTGACTGTCAGTGGACAAAATCCAACTGCAAAATAAAGTGGGTGACAAAAAAACAAGATTGGAGAAGTGATTGATTAAATGTGAACAAGTGAGGATTGATGCTGTTGAGTCTCTGTGAAAAATGATTGTGGTATTATGACAGCTGTACTGAGTCCTTTGTGGATTACATCTCCATGGAAAACAAGTAAATTCCATTTTCAACAAAAAATGGACATTCATTCCCGAGATTCGCTACTGGACAAACTTAGCCTTTGAAGTATGGAAACATTACTTGGGCAATTTGGTCTGAGCTTTCGTCATTTAGGGAATTAGTGTCAACGTGAAGGATTGTTATTGTAAGTTGTGTCTGTCATTTTAGCCCCAATAGTGGTGCTCCAGGAACGGCAGTGCTGGTTTGTCAGTTAATCCAGACTGAAATATTTCAACCATGGGATCCTGATATTACTGTTCCCTTTATCATCACCCAAAATTAATAGTTGTGATCATTTCCCATTTTTTAAGAGGTTAAAATTTGCAGTTCTGAGTGAAGTTATGGGAGAGTACCTGGACTTTTGTGTACGGCAATTAGGAATTAAACACCTTGGTGTTGGACAACATTACTGCAAAGTGAATGACTAATCATCAAATAATAAAAAGTCAGTAAGCTAAACAAGTTAAACTTAGGCCTTTATGTTAAATTATATGGTGAACATGTTCAACATTACATCAGTAAAACGTTGACATGTTTGCATTGTCACTGTCAATGTGCTGGCTCAGTTCATGTACTTCTGCTGGTAAACATTTACTTACCTAAAGTGAATTAAAACACTATTATCTCCTCTATTCTACTATTAGCTGTAAATTGGTGGGTGGTCACATGTATTGTATATTAAATATGATGGTCAGGGAATTTCCTTTTGTGAAGCCCCTAGATAAGCGTTTTTTTTTTTTTAACTTTTACCATCTTAGTGTTTTGAAACTGGACAAGAGATGAACAGATCTGAGTGAGAAAGCATCCTCGGCTTAACTTAATTGGAATCAGGCTGTGTTCAGTGTGAGTTGAAACCAGACTGAGTGCATAAAGTTACCAAGAAAGTGTTTACTGAGGCCATAGATCTAAGGGCTGAGGGACAGATGGATGTTCTATCTCTTTTGTATAGTCTGTGGTGGTCCTTGTATTTCTGCTGTGTAGCCAAAAAAGCGGAAAAACATTGACAAGAGCTTTGGTGAGAAGTGTACAGTGTGCTTTTTGACCGCTGTGAGTACACCATCTTGCACTGCATGTAGCTGTACATTGTGGTGGGAATGCACTCATGCACTCTAAACAGCAAGTGTAAATACAGAGGCATTTAGGATCCTGTCTTAGTATTAGAAGAGGAGTACAACCCTAAAACATCTTATTTTATTTGTCAGTGCTTTCTGGGTGTTACCTTAAATTTGAAAGATAATCAGAATGATTTAAAGTACATCCTGTTTGCCAGATCATATAAGCTTAAAAACTGAATAAAAATGCCTGAGGTAGATGCATGTTATCATTTCCTGCTGAGCATGCATTCGGTCTTCTTTCTTGTTGACTGTGTGGAGATTTGGGACGTTTAGCGGACAATAGGAGAGCGATTAAAAAAAACAGGCTGTACACTTGAATAATTGATGCCGGAAATCGTGCTAAGCTTTTCAGAATTCATAATGATCCCCCGTTATCCTTTACCCCAACATAGTCTCTCTCACACACATACCGTCTAATATTTCCAACAGAGGACATTACACCCGTTTATAATCATTTCTGGGACTCTTAGCCACTTGTTTACAGCCTAACCTTAAACCAAGTCCTCATAATATTATTATATAAACAAATGTCCCCACAACTGCAGTAATACAGGCACATAAACATACGCAACCCAAAATATTCAATTTGTGTACAAATACCTATGATCAACAGCTATGGTGTGTGTGTGTGTGTGTGTGTGTGTGTGTGTGTGTGTGTGTGTGTGTGTGTGTGTGTGTGTGTGTGTGTGTGTGTGTGTGCAGTGATCACATTAATATGGAAATTTAAAAAAAAATTGCACATGATAAATTACACTGCTGAGGAAATGTCTTGGCATTGCTTTTAATATGGTCTTTAAGATTTTTAGATTAGCATCCCATCATTTTTCTGCTGTAAAAATCCAATTCAAGGGAACATTTTCCTTCCTTTCGACTCACTGAAACGACTAAAAACATAAATTTAGAAACAAATTGAGTCAAAGATTATCTAATGGAGCGTGCATCACTGCAGTTTGTCACAAGCTTTAGAGGAGTATTGCTCAACGGCCACAGTTCTTTAACTATTGAAACCATTTTATTTTCCAAATAGCATCGGTTTTGAGCTGTTGCAGCATACTTTATCATTCATTTAAGATATGAATACATTCTGCCACCACTGAGCCTTTGACAGCTGGGACAAGGCACATATCACATCCATATGAAGAATGGGTGAATTTGTGACAACAAATAGCCTGAAAATATAGTTCATTCCAATTTGATTGGGGGGGAAAAATATTCCGTCTGAGGGCTGTCTGACAAACAGCACCATGACATGTCAGTCTTGCAGCACATTTTGTCTGTGATAAGGAAAGTCTAGAGGGAGGGAGATCCAATATTAACAACAGTGTTTTCTTTCACAAAAGAGATCTTTTTGGATGTGACATGTCAGGCAGTCATAAAAGAGGTGTGAAACATTAGTACATTATGTATGCAGTCTTTGGGACTGTGGCTGCTCCAGCAATGCACTTAAATTTATGACTGTGGAACTATTTGAAAAATGATTTCCTACTAAAACCATGTGACAAGACCACTATTTGGTCAAATGTAGTTAATCGGTCAAGAGCTGCCACACAAGTAATCTGACCCTTACAGACCAATCAGCTACATATAGTTCACGAATTGAATCTACTGCTGATTTTCCTTCTCCTCTAACACAGCTGAACTCCAAAACATGTTCAAGGAATCTTTTGTTACCTCTTGCACATAGGAGATGTTTTGCATTAGCGTTCTTGTTGAGGGAGACGCCTGAGTAGCGCATGCAGGAGGCAGGGCGCAGGATGGCCACTTGCTACCTGTGAATACACATGAGCATCACCTGTCGGATATTAACATCAGCCCAAATTCAGTCTAACATCAAACTAGGCAAGATATCAGACTGATCATGCCCCCCCCAACCCCCTTTTCTGCCATGTATATGCTATTATAATGGAGGATGCTAATGTGAACTTGGCCAAAGTTTCAAAGGAGGACAGCATCAGTAGAATCAGTCCACATGATCCAAAAGCTCAGGCTTAAGACTGCTATAAACACTCAGTTTCAGGCAGTTTGGCTCTGTAGCAAATTATGTGAAGGGATTATTATAATATGGTCATATCATGCATACACCTCTGGCTGGGAGCAGAGGAGGGAGAGGGGCTTGACTCAGACAGCAGAAGAACAAAGGCCCAGTATGAGACATGTGAGTCTTGCAAATCAACTCTAGTCCAAGAATTAAATACACGGGAATGGAAATTAGCATAATGGGTCCCCTTGAAGGTTTTTAGTTTTTTAAACTTTTGTAATTATTGTCCGTTAGCATACAGGTTGAGGTATGACTGATGAATGTGAAATGAATGTGAAAATATGTGACTAGTAGCGTTTCACAAATCCAATTCTTAAATGATGTTCGATGATTGAGGCTCTCATAATCCCTGCCTCTTTTTTTTGTTTTTGTTTGGCTGCATTTCCCCAAAATCACTGAGAGATGCACCTCTGCTGTTTATTGTTGGTCTAATTGTCTTTACCGCTCAGCTGTAAAAGGCTGATAGGGGCGGGTGGCGTGGACGCCTACGTTTTTGAATCCCATAACTTGAGAATGAAGCGATGTAGGAGTTTCAAATTGGTACCATAGGTGCATCTACTAAAAGTCTTGCACGAGTTTGACTCTAGATGACCTCGCCTCAAGGTCAGAGGTCAGAGGTCAAGTTTTCTGAACATTTTGTGAATGGAGTAACTCGAGAAGGAAGTCACCGAGGATTTTGAAATTAATACCATAGGTGCATCTCCTAAAATTCTCAAATGAGGTGGAATCTCAGTTACCTTGACCTCAAGGTCAGAGGTCAAGTTTTCTGAAAATCTCGTGAATGCTATACTTGAGAAAAAGGTGATGTAGGATATTCAAATTGATACCATAGGCGTATCTGCTAGGAGGCCGAGGGGTAGTACTGGCTGCTGTCAGTAGTTTTCCAATCAGGAAACACAAAAAATCCATGGATGCAACACTGGATAAATGAATTTATTGGACACAACTGACAGGTAGAGCTGCTTGACTGTGGCAAAATTGCTGATGCGATTATTATTATTTACCACTAAGTTAATCTAGTCCTCAAACCTGATATAAGAATAACAACTTAAATAGTAATAACACAAAAAAATGTAGACTGAACTAAAACGCTCT
The DNA here is from genome assembly GCF_018398535.1 of Haplochromis burtoni. Taxonomy (NCBI): domain Eukaryota; kingdom Metazoa; phylum Chordata; class Actinopteri; order Cichliformes; family Cichlidae; genus Haplochromis; species Haplochromis burtoni. Next base: position 1,104,953 of record NW_024582559.1, on the reverse strand, counting down.
CAGCCTAGATCTGTGGCAAAAATCACTGCTGTAAATGTGTTTTTTATTTGTTTGTGTACCTATTATTGGTACAAGCTGGCAAGCAGGATGCTAAATGTGAATAAGAGGTTATGAGTGAGTTAGAAGTTCTTTTTGTCTTAGGAAAAATACAAAATAAAATATTTGAATAAATATGAAGACAGAGGACAAATGTGTGCCATGGGAGACTTAACCATGATCATTGGACTGGCATTGAAAATGCTAACCAGTGACTTGGCCACAAGGCAAGTTAGATGTTTTGCATTCAGGTAACAGCAGGACAGCATGTGTGCAGGAATGGATTTTTATTTTTTATTTTTATATTTTTATTGGATTATTTGGTCACGGTTTCTTTGTGTGGCAGAGGAAATGCTGTGGGATAATTTTGTCCTGGGTGTGAGAAATACACATGGCAGCCGTGTGGAAATAGGGCTTAGTTTAAAATAGGATGAAGTGACTGTGGTTGGAAGGAGTCATTTTTATTTTTTTTTTTAAACTGTTGTGCTGTGCTCTTCAAAGACCCAAGACATGTTGCACATTATTTTGTCATGACTGGCCTCTATTGACAGATTTGACCAGTGACTGCTTTTGTTACCTGTAACCACACCTACTTCCAAACTCTGTCCGCGGCCGAGGGGAGTTCAGAAGAAACAGGTGCAGGGCCCAGCTCTCAGTAACCTCCTCCGTCTCTTCTTAAAGGTGGAGGAGGGAGATTTTGATTAAAGAAATGCTGAAAAATGAGAGCAGAGGTGCCATTTCACTGCAAGTAGGACTCCTCCATCTACAAGAGCTTTAGGTGGTCGCCATGTGAAGGATATCACTGTTATTTCTGCCACTTCTGACTCCATTATACTTTTTTTCAGCTCGGTCTCTCGCTGCTTATTTGACATTCCCTTCACCGGTGCATTTGCCAAGCGTGGCATTGTTCTGCTATTGACTGGCCGAGACCTGGTCAGTCGGGAAGAGTGTGTGCCCGCCAGGTTATCAGTGACATCACTCTTCAGAAAAGCAGCGTTCGCCTCTCCTTTTCCTTATCGACGGTTTGGGGAGTGCATTAAGAGTAGCTGCTTAGCCTGATTTACAGAGACACGCCAACACCTCTCTCTGCACCCTGAAGGCACCAGGTAGCAATCCAGTCTCACTCCCAGTGTTTATTTACTCGCTCTCAGGGAGGCGATGAATGTGGCTCTGACTGACAAACAATCTTATGATGCAGCCTTCATGTCAGGACTGGATTTTTGTCTCTTTCTCTCTCCTTACCAGTCTTCCTTTCTCCAGAATATCTCAGTCTGTTGTCAAGCCTTTTTTTCCCTAGCCATGGGCCCTGTTGACACAAGAATCCGTCACTTCTCACATGGGGGAGAGTGGGACAAGTTGGCGGCCATTACTATTCATGAGGCAGTGTGATCCACTCTGTCACCCGTTGTCAGCACGAGGTGTCTGTCTGCACCACCGCTCCCCTTACTCTTTATCAGCCAGGGGTGGCTAATGAGAAGCACCAGGTTAATACCACCTCTAGAACAGCAATGGCTTTAAACCTCTTAATTCATTTAGACATTGCTAATTGAAACCCATGTGAACTACACTCTGGACACCATCCATTTTCCTACAAGCCACTGCTGAAAGGGAAAATGTGTATGTGATTTGATCGCTTTTGTTTTCTGTTTTTTTTTTTCTGGTAGGTGATGGCAGGATGAACTCACCTTGACCCTTTTCTCTTTTGAGTTTGTGTCTCTTCTGTTTTTTCGAGCAGTCCCTAGCCCTGCAAATGATAGCCATTAAATCTTGCAGGGAAATGTCACAAGACAAGCACAACCAAATAATATACTTAGAACCAGCAGTGACATGCAATACCAAAAATAACCAGCTTTGGGTAGTCAAAAACGTCTTAGTCCAATTAAAGCGAGCAAAAACAGCAGCCATGACTAAGACAAGACAACCTCCTGGATGTGGCAGAGTGTAAATTAAAAAAAGTCTTATTCACCCCGCAGTTGTCAGACATGACTTAGTCATCCTGCACTTGAGTGTTTAATCAACATGCAGCGAACACTGTGGGCCTGTTGACTAAAACCAGGAGTTCTGACTCTCCCTTCTTCAGCCCTCTTGCATATTTATCCTTGCAGCTTTTGTCAATGCTGCTGGAAATGAATATTGACAAGAGCAAGAGGGCGTTCTCCATCCCACCACGCGGTCAACTAGGTGCATCAGGCACCTTGGGGCTTTTCTGTCCCTCACTGTGCGAGAGAGCTGAGCACAGTGCATGCCAATGTCTTTTTTCTTTTTCTCTCCCGCTGTCTTTGATGCATCTTTATGCTACACTGAAGGGCTGTGGCCTAATGATAGGAGATCATTCTACCTACCTTAGATGCAGCTGTAAATATTCAAATGAGCCATCATCAGTCGATGGTGAGAGAGATAACGGGTCCATCTTTTACCTGCCCCTTCTTGTGTGCGACAGCGGGATATATTTAGTTGACGGCATCATCGTCCCCAAAAGCGCTTGATTTGCGGGCATAAATTTCAGCAGACACGCACTCCCTCGCTGCGCCTGCAGAGGCAAATGCTTATTCATTTACCCGTTTGTCATTTCAATAGTTATTTTATGGTGGTGCTGTATTAATTGAACTGCTTCTACTGCACAACAATTCAAGGCCCAGTACATCTATTACAAAGGGAGTGTGCCGGAAACATTGCTGAACAGGCTCACAAATCAGCCTAAGCTGAGAGGGGAACCTCACAATAATGTAACACAATCGCACTAATCTTTCATTTGCAATGTGCTCCTACCTCAGCCATGCAAGGAAAATGTCTTGAATGCTGCAGTGGAAAAATCAGATCGGTTGTATGGGAGTGCCACAAGACTACTGTGTATTCGGAGCTGTTGTTGTTGTTGGGCTTCAAAGAAAGAAATAGTACGTTACAGAAGAATTAGAATGAGGTTTTCTTTCCTGCTCATCATTTGAGCTGCTTCCTTAGATGATCCTGTGAAATTGCTGTTAAAGGTTTTGTTTGATATCAATTTCAAATTGGGGTGAAATGTGTGAAATATCCTGGAAGTGCCTCTTATCTCATTATCATGGGTCAGGTAGTAGGTCATTTGAAATTGTCTGCTGCAACTTGAAGGGTAAGTATTTAGTCGGCTATCGTATTTAGATGTAGTTACAGTGCTGTTGTGATTTGGAGGATTTGTTTCTCCTGTCCTGATTTGGAATTGATTCACCTTTGGAAGACTTAGTGCTCCTTTTTAATCTTACTACTATTAATGGTAAAAACTATGTATTCTTTCTGATTCGATTTCACTTTCAAACAAATAACAGTAGTTTAAATTTGAGTTGAAAAAATAGCATCATGAATATATTGGAATTCAGGCAATTACGTTGCAGGTGGCTCAAACACCAAATACAAACTCCAGGGAGAAGTGCTAATGTATGACTTTTATTGTAGAGAAGATGAATAAATAAATGAAAAAGATATACAAGCACCTTAAAGATACTACTGCAGCAGCAGGACGAGAGGAGAGAGAGCTAAACAAAGAGCCAGCCTTTATAGACCCCCCACCCCCATATACAGACACACCGCCCCCATGCAAGCCAGGACAGGTGCTAACCAATAAACTGATCAGGCTAGAGATAGAAATAGAAAACACCAATAAAACAGGATGTAACACTGTGTAAAGATGGCACCTAAAAGGTGACATTACTCATAAAAGCACAACAGGGCATCTGCAACAACATTTTTCTGACCTTTCTTATGACAGATTTTTACGTTTGGGCAATGTTGGCCCAGTTCTTTAAACCTGCCGTGTTTCTACATCACATGTTTACACCGGCCATACCCAAAGGGTCGGAAAAGGGAACTGGCATACGCTTTGAAGTGCCGAAGTGCCCACAGCAAAGCCAAGGCCTCCTCCTCAATAGTGCTGCAGTTTCTCCAGGCCTGTGAGAAATTTCACAAGGCAAAAAAATTACAAGATGTGAAAGATTCTGAGATTCGACTTTAAAAAAGAAGAAAAAACTTTAAAAGTTTTCCCCCCAGTAAAACTGTATCACTGTATAACTTCAGCTACTGGTGATGAAGTGCATTTAGTCTTTAGGGGATGCAACAGTATGGATGATGTAACCAGCGATATTTTTGCACCTTATTTCTAATTATGCTCTCATTACAAAAGCTTATTGCAAAGTAGACCGGAACTTGATCAGGCCATTGCATGCACAATCCATGTTAAGTCTTGCATTGTGTAATAGAGGTTGATCTAGCCTTGCAACGCCGTTCTTTGAGGGGGGGAAAAAGCAAACTTGTGTCTTCAAATTAATTATTTTTCTTTTGCACATAAATTCATAAACAAATCACTTTTAATACTGAAATAGTTTTGTTTTTTTTCTATATATGTTCTGTTTCTCCACATATTGTAGAATCTTCTGTCAAAAAAACCCCAATTTCATCATCTTTTACTTTGAACAAACTGAAGTGATCATTTTTTCCTTGACTAAAGTACCGTCAGTATCAGTCCTCCTGCCTGTTATCAGCACCACTGCTCTGCCACATTGCTTGACATCACATATTCAAGTCATTGATGCAACAAGCTTTAAGACTAAACTAAAAAAATCATTTAAATAACACTAATTTATCTTAGATATAGATTATGCCTTAACAGTGTTTTGAGTTCTCATTTTCTTAATAAAGCTGCTGGGGAAAAAAGCCAGCAGCCTCTTGCTCGCTTTGTTGCTTTAATTCATCTGTTATCTTCTGAAAGACTTAATAATACTTCTGTGACTCAGCATCCCGTTCTCTAAAACAAACAACATGCTCCAGAGCTGATGGGGACATCCAATTTAACTGCCATCTTAATGGAATCTATAATAAGCGCAGGGGCTCAATAATGGCAAAGCACTGCATCTTCTGATAACACAGCAAGCATCAAAACCCCTGTGATCACCAAACAAGTCCAGTTTTTTTTCCCCCTCAGAGAAGCGAAGAACAAAATGTCTAGATGTCATTGTCAAGTTGCTGGTAACATATTCCCTGTGGGTTCCTCACAGGGGGCTGCCTCAGCTCTCCAGTGGCCCTCACGCCATATAGAGGTAATCTGCAGTCTGCAGCACAGGGGTTTCTCTGCATTTCCTTCCACACTTCTGAAACCCCCCTGACTTTAATTTCACGGGCACCTGTTCCCTCATGTGCGCATGGTGGAGGAGTCAAATCAGACGTTCATATAGGAACTGGGAACAAACCACAGACTTGTGATTCAAGTCGAGCAAACATTGCCTGTACTGCAGGCATGCATTACATGATGAACTTGTCTGGTTCTGACATGTAAACCAATGCTTGAGAGAGGTTTATATGTGTTAAGGTTTGTTATCGCAAACGGGCGCTGCATTGTGGGAGTTTGATATATATCTCGGATACAATATTCTTTTTGCCTTTGGTATTAATAAGCATTGAGAAATCGAGGAGTTTGCACAGTAGGGCTGGGGGGCCTACAGTGACTTGTTTGATTTTAGAAGCACGACAAAATCACCATACAAATGAGTTAAAGACAATGACTATGCTGTGATTTCTGCCACATAAAGGATAACTCTGAAAGAAAGTTAGAAGCGGCAGAAATTCTCATACTTTCTTCTTACAGCCAGTGCATGAGTGTTCACTGTCACTCTTTGAAGCCTGAAATTTTCCTCTCCAAATGAACACAACAGAGGGAGAGAGCGGTGCTCCTGTGCCAGAAGAGCAAGAAGTCACTGCAAAGCAGTAGAATACTTAAAATAAATATTGTGTTGGAAACTATCCAGTAGTATGTAAAGTTGCTAAATCTAGCAACAGTAACACTAACTGATAGATGAGAAAATAAAGTCAAGGTGGAAGTGCCAAAAACTGTGCCCTTCATCTAGTGACTGGTCTTCCAGAACTGATCCTCTAACCACTTCAGGCTGGCTCCAAATGTCAGTAAATTCCTATAGACTCCCATGTTTACTGGTACAAAAAAATCTCTGGGTAATTCCCTTGATTTGATTCCCTTAATTAGTACTTATAAGCAGATGTGTTGCTCCCATATACAATGCATCTGGACAGTATTTACAGCGTTTCACCTGTTCCACATTTTGTCATGTTGTATCCTTATTCCAAAATGGGTTAAATTCATTTTTCAACTCAAAATTCTACAACCATTACCACATAATGACAAAGTGAAAATGTTTGCTTGAAGTTCTTGTAACTGGAAAAGCAAAAATATAACACATATATAAGAATTCACAGCCTTTTCCATGACACTCAATATTGAGCTCAGGTGCATCCTGTTTCCACTGATCATCTTTCAGGTGTTCCTACAAGTTGATCGGAGTCCACCTGTGGTAAATTCAGTTTTTGGGACATGATTTGGAAAGACACATACCTGTCTATTTTTGTCAGAGCACAAACCAAGCCATGAAAGCCATGGAATCGTCTGTAGTTCTCGGAGACAGGATTGCATTGAGGCACTGATGTGGGAAAGGTACAGAAAAGCTTCTACTCTGTTAAAGATCCAAGGGGCCTCCATCGTTCATAAAGAAGAAATTTGGAATCATCAGGACTCTTTCCGGCCAATCTGAACGATCAGGGAGGTGACCAAGAACCAGATGGTCACTCTGACAGAGCTCCAGTGTTTCTATGTGGAGAGAGGGGAACCTTTGAGAAAGACAATGGCTTCTGTAGCACTCGACTAATAAGGCCTAGATGATAGAGTGGCCAGACTCCTCAGTAAAAGTCACATGACAGCCTGCCTGGAGTTTGCTAAAAGGCACCTGAAGACTACTCGGATCAAACAAATGAAACTGAGATTGGAACTCTGTGGCATAAAGCATCCTGACTGACCAATACCATCCTTGGAGTGAAGCATGGAAGGTGACGGCATCATGCTGTGCGGCTGTTTTTCAGATCCAGGGAAGGATGAATGCAGCATTTTGCAGAGACATTCTTGATGGCAACTTCTCCAGTGCTCTAGACTTCCAACTAGGGCAAAGATTAATTTTTCAACAAGACAACGACCCTTAGCACGCAGCTAAGATAAACAAGCAGTGGCTTCAAGACAACTCTATGAATGTCCTTGAGTGGCCCAGCTAGAGCCCAGACTTGAACCTGACTGAATATCTATAAAGAGATCTGAAAATGGCTGTGCACCAACGCTCCTCATCTAACCTGATGAAGCTTAAGTGGTTCTGCAAAGAAGAATGAGCGAAATTGCCTAAAAATTGGTGTGCCAAGCTGGCAGCATCGTGCTCAAAAAGACTTGAGGCATTCATTGCTGCCAAAGGTACTGTAACAAAGTATGTAACAAAGGCTGTGAATATGTATGTAGATGTTTCGTTTTATTTTTTAATTTTTAATAAATTTGCAAGAATTTCAATTCAAGTTTTTCATAAAAGGAGTTAAAAATCCAGGCTAACCATCAACCTCTTGGTTGATATTGGAAAGCCACACAATAGAGCCTCTGCTAAACTGTGGGATATCCAAATTTTTCTATATCCAAAATGCATTCATTGAGCCTTCTTATGAAGCAGTGATTTCCGAGACTGAAAATTAAATATAGTTGCAAATCACCTGCATAGTCATGGAAAAAGATGTTATGTTGGTTGTGAGGTAGTATAGAGCAAGTGATAAGTAGACAGCATCAGCAGACTGGTCAAATGTCTTCTAAGTGTACTTTATTTCCTGGCATCTCCATTCTACCATCTTAACACAACACTGGTTGTCAAAATCTCACTTGTTTTACACAAAAATGAACCTCATTAGTCTCTACCATTAAGAAATAGGTTAGACCAAACATTACAATCTAAACAAAGAAACAGGAATGAATTATTCATCCAATTGACAAACTTATTTACACTACGCTAAATGGTTTGAAAAGTAAAACACTGCATACAGTGCAATTCAAAAGGTTACTTTTAAGAAAATAAACATCACTATACAAGAGGAAAAACCCTTCGTTTGGTTGTACCCAGTGATGCAGTCATGACCCTATATAAACAGGAAGTGCTGAGGTAGCCCCTCCCACACACCTGTTTTGGGTATAGGACCTGAACAAAGGGACAAACAAAAGTAAGTATAACCAAAGCGACATAAGCAAACATAATTTACCAGACATTTACCTGTCAACAGAAGAAAATTCAAATCTCCTGATGGTTCAGCAGTATTTACTTTAAAAGCATATCCATGAATGTAAATTGTAACGTAATGCTACCGTAAACAAACCCGGGATAGTATGCATAGAAAAGTTACACCAGCAATGTCTAAACTAAAGCATTATGGCCACCTGTTAAATACATGGGATAAATTATCATTATGTTAAAGGGTAAAGTGATAAATAAGTTTAAGCCTACCACTTTGTCACATTGGTGAAGAATTTGACGGAGCATGTACAAAGAAAATAAGAACAGGTTTCAAGACAGACCACCGTGGAACTCCAGATGTCATAATAGCTGACACACAAGAGTATTTTCCAATGTTAACTGGGAAGGTTCTTTGCTTAATATCAGATTTAAACCAGTTAAGAGCCAAACCCTTGACTTCTGCACAGTGCTCCATGTACTCAATGAGTAAGTCAAGTCCAGCAGATCTATGAAAGAAGAATGACCAGAATCAGTATCAAGTAGAATATCAGTTTTTATTTTGAAAAGAGCTGATTGAATACTGTGGAAGACAGTTCAGTGCGCATGCGCCAACCAGCGTGCAGCCTGTTACAGTCGCTCCTGCTTTTCCTCTTAGTTTAGCTCTTTTTTTTTCTGACTTGTATTTTCTCCGTTTTCTATCTTTACTCAATCATGTGGATTGAGAGAGTTTTTGTTCTTCTGGTGGCCGTGGAACTGTTACTTTTATCAAGGAACGGGACCGCGGCACATCTCTCTACACTCACGGACTGTTTACTCCAGAGATCAGCTGATCGCCCTGATGCCGGCCGGCTCGCTGGCCAGGCCCGCAGAAGTACCAGCTGAAATTTGGAGGAAAACACATCGGGGATGCAGAGGTCAAGGACAGAAGAGAAGAAAAAAGGAGACGGTGAGACAGCGGAGGCTCGAAGCGAGGAGGAGGTATTAAACCGTGTCTGCCGTCTATCGTGATGGGAAATGTGCGATCGTTGGCAATAAAATCGACGAGCTCTCAGCACTGGTACGGAGTCAGAGGGAATACCGAGAGTGTAGCCTGATGTGTTTCACCGAATCATGGACTGCACCAGGACATTCCCGATGAGAATGCTTCCGTGGAAGGCTTCCACACTGTTCGGGCGGACAGGGACAGCATCGCTAGCGGTAAGCGGAAAGGAGGTGGGCTTGCTGTTTTAGTTAACAACCGGTGGTGTAACCCTGCCAACATAACAATCAAAGAAAGGATTTGTTGCCCGGACACTGAACTGTGTGCTGTTGGACTCAGGCCGTATTATTTACCCAGGGAATTCTCTCACGTCATCTTGGTGGCTGTTTATGTTCCTCCCTCTGCTAACCCCACAGCTGCATGTGACACTATCCACTCTGCCATAGCTCGGTTACAGACTCAGCACCCGAGTGCCTTTATTGTGATCTCGGGTGACTTCAACCATGTATCACTGGACAATACACTACCAACATTCAAACAATATGTGGACTGTCCCACCAGGGGAGAGAAAATTTTAGACTTACTGTATGCTAACGTCAAGGATGCATACAGCTCCTCCTCCCTCCCCCCACTTGGTAGGTCAGATCATAACCTGATTCACCTCACCCCCCGCTATGTGCCAATTGTGAGGAGGGAACCTGTGACCACCAGGACTGTTAGGAGGTGGTCAGAGGAGGCAATTAGCGGAACTACAGGGCTGTTTCGAGGTGACCAACTGGGAAACACTCTGTGAGCCTCACGCCGAGGACATCAATGGGCTTACTGAGTGTATCACAGACTACATAACTTTCTGCACCGACTCCATTGTTCCAGCTCAGACTGTTCATTGTTACCCAAATAACAAGCCGTGGGTGACTAAGGACATCAAAGCCCTCCTCAACAACAAGAAGAGGGCTTTCAGAGGGGGCAATCAAAGAGGAGGTGAGGAAGGTCCAGGTGTTACTAAAGGACAAGATCAGAGAGGCTAAGGACAATTACAGGAGGAAGCTGGAGTGGAAACTCCAGCAGAACAGCATGAGAGAGGTGTGGAGGGGCATGAAGACCATCACTGGATTCAGGCCAACCAACAGCAGGGGAGCTGAGGGAGGTGAGAATAGAGCCAACTGAGTTGAATCTGTTTTTCAATAGATTCGACACCACAGTGTCTGCTCCCACCCCCACAACCTCACCTGTAGTCAGCCTGGAATCCAGAGCCACACCACTGTGCCAGCCTCTCTCTTCACATGGTTTGCCTCCTGTGAGATTCCTGACACCCCTCCCCCACCCATCACCTTCACTCAATACCAGGTTGAGATGCAAATGAGGAGACTTCACTCAGGCAAGTCTGCTGGACCAGACGGAGTGAGTCCCCTCGTCCTCAAGACCTGTGCCCCCCAGCTGATGGAGTCTTTCATAAACTGTTTATGCTGAGTCTGAGTCTGCAGAGGGTCCCAGTGATGTGGAAGACATCATGCCTCGTCCCTGTACCAAAGACGCCACGTCCCGGTGGCCCCCAGGATTACAGGCCCGTGGCACTGACCTCCCACATCATGAAGACCCTGGAAAGGCTCATCCTGGACCAGCTGCGACCCATAGTAAGACCACATCTGGATCCCCTTCAGTTCGCTTATCAGCCTCGTCTCGGAACTGAGGACGCCATCATCTACCTGCTCAATCGTGTCTACACCCATCTGGACCAGCCGGCGAGCACTGTGAGGGTCATGTTTTTTGACTTTTCAGTGCTTTCAACACCATCAGGCCGACCCTCCTGGGTGATAAGTTAGCAGCGATGCAGGTGGATGCTTCTCTGGTGTCCTGGATTGTTGATTACCTGACAGGAAGACCACAATATGTACGTCTCCCACAGTGTGTGTCTGACAAGGTGATCAGCAACACAGGGGCACCACAGGGGACTGTCCTCTCCCCCTTCCTCTTCACCCTCTACACCACAGACTTCAGCCACTGCACAGAGACCTGCCATCTTCAGAAGTTTTCTGATGACTCTGCGGTGGTTGGATGCATCAGCAGGGATGATGAGACAGAGTACCGGGCTGTGGTCGACTCCTTTGTCACGTGGTGTGAGCAGAATCATCTGCAGCTCAACGTGGCAAAGACCAAGGAACTGATCGTGGACTTCAGGAAGACCAGGAAACACTTGACCCCTGTTTCAATCCAGGGGGTCAGTGTTGACATTGTGGAGGACTATAAATACCTTGGAGTACACATTGACAATAAACTGGACTGGGCTAAAAACACCACAGCACTTTACAGGAAGGGCCAGAGTCGTCTCTATTTTTTGAGGCGACTGAGGTCCTTCAACATATGCCAGAAAATGCTGAGGATTTTCTATGAGTCTGTTGTGGCCAGTGCGATCCTCTATGCTGTTGCATGCTGGGGGAGCAGGCTGAGGGTCGCAGATGCCAACAGACTTAATAAACTAATCCGTAAGGCCAGTAATGTTGTGGGGATGGAGCTGGACTCCCTCAAGGTGGTGTCGGAGAGGCGGATGCTGTCCAAGATAAAGACAATGTTGGATAACACCTCCCACCCACTCCATGACATGCTGGTCAGTCACAGGAGCACGTTCAGTGAGAGACTGAGATTACCGAAAAGCACCACTGAACGACACAGGAAATCTTCCTGCCTGTGGCCATCTCCCTGTACAACGCATCCACTTAACACACTGGTTATGCTACAACTACACATGTTTCTTTTCCAGCAATTTATTTATGAGTGACTTATGTATGTGTATATATATGTATATATTGTACTATTCTTAGTTAGCGTATTGTCTGTCTTGTCTTAATGTTGGTTTATGTTGGTTTATAATGGAGCACTGTAACAAAAAATAATTTCCCCCAGGGATCAATAAAGTATTCTGATTCTGAAAACATACTGAAAGGTCTCATAGATATTGTTTATGTCTAGAAAGGATAACGGCTAAAAATAACTCTTTCTCTAGAGTTGATAAACCAGTGGGTGCCATCATCTTTTAAATATAGTCAGTGGTAGAGCAGTGCAAAATTATAGATCAAATAGAAGTCAGCGTTGAATTGGGGAGCTCCAGTTGCCTAGACGAGGTTATACCATATTGAAGAAATTTGCTTTCACGCTTAGGAGAAGCTCCTTCTTTGATCTCCTGGGGACCAAAGGTGAAACAGAGCACAAGGAAAACCTGAAGCTCAAAGAGCTTCAAGTTGGCCAAACATTTTAAAGCAAACAAAGATTGCCGCAACTGGATGTGGGCGATCAGGCAGACTGCGCAAATACAGGCCCGAGGCAAGGACACGTGTGCAACAGCCTGATGAAACGATAGCAGCTTTGGCTCCTCAACAAATATTCAAATGAGATTACATGAAAGCTAGAGGAATGACAGACAAATGGACACAAATCGGGTTCCATTTGTTTACTCTTCTGCAATTGTGTTAGCCATCCCGCTCCTGGCTCCGGAGGTAATGATTGTGGTGGGACCAGATTAAAGGCTGTAGTCAGCTGTTTAGTGGGGCTCTGCTAACAGAGATTAGCGGCAGCTGCTTGGCGACAGACTTGTGGGGAGAAGGGGGGGAAACGACATCTCGGCAGAGGGTTTCATTGTCTCAGACCACAACCACCTTGATGAGTAAGAATCCCGACAACAGGAGGCAGTATGAGCATAGAGGATTGGCAGGCTTTGTTTTCTTCAAGCCACATCAAAACTCACTCACCAGCTTGTTGTCTTTCTCCTCTCCTTGTCGCTCTCTTTTCTTCCCTCTTTTTTTCAGCCTTCTTGGTGGTGTATGCATGGCAAGTCGTTGCAGATGTTGCCCGTAATGATGCAGACGGCACACACAATCATACAGAATGGAAGTAGAGCTGGCTGAAATTAGTAAAAATTACTTTCTCATTACCTCCCTCATTGCTCCTGTAAGTAGTCTGAGTTTCCGCACGATTAGGAGAACGAGCTGTGGAGCACCGTGGCTTACTGCACTCTCACACTCGCACATAGCTCACACACACAAACACACAGGGTGGAAAAAGTGAGTTAGGTTAGCCTTACTTCAACCACTTCTAAAATCCGCCCGAGCACTTGTCACCTCGTGTCACCTTCTCACTAGCCACTGAGCAAGCACCATGTCAGAGAGGGGACTATTAGACTCCAAGCAGCTGTGTCATGTTTCACATTTGGCCCTCACCTTCTTTTTTTTCCCCCCTTTTCTAATTATTAACTTTAATATTTCAACCACTCAACCGTCAACCTTTCTTGGGCCTGACGGGAGCTAATTATTGCATGAGCTTCAATGAATGCATTGTGCCCATTTGTCCTTGTCTGAATACAATCAGAATCTCCATTGGCTCAGTTCTGAAAAGCCTGGGGCCAAACACATTTAAATAAACCCACATGGTGAAATTACCTATTTTGCTCGCAGGTTATTATGAGTGATATACACTGGCCTCTCCTTTAGCCATCGACCGTGTTTCATAATATTTTAATTTTGAGACACAGACTTGATGGAGATGTAAACTTAATGGTTATCCACGCAGGGTATAAACAGGGCATGTTTATGCATGTGGACACTGGGAAAGAAGAAAAATCACTCATTTGTAATAGAAACATGCACCACAAGAGACACCTGGGATGAAATTTCTGATTGTGTGCCTGTTCTACAAGCTGCCAAAGCTGGAATACTTAAAAGGGTGCAGTTGGCACGGCTGAGTAATGGATCGCTCGAGATGGTCCGGAACAGTAGCGTGCCAGGATCGCTTTACATGAAACCCAGGAACAGAGAAAATGCAAGATTCGCATAAAGCATTGCAACAGGAAACCCGGAAACTGGTAGCTTGTGAACCACAGAAAAAAAGTTTTAAAGGAATGATGGCCTCTTTGTTTTTTTCTTCTCTTGCTCTGAGTATGTGAGTGAAGTGTGCAAGGTGTGCTGTGTAAATCTAGGACATGGCACTGTGCCCAGGAAGGTGTTGATAATGTAATGAGCCTCTGTGTGCAAGAGAAGATATGAATTAGAGAAAGAAAAGAAAAAAAGTGTCCTCCTGTATTTGCTATGTGTAGTGGCTTCCTGAGCCAACAGATTCTGGTGTTTGTTCTGTTCACATTGATTCTTGTGCCCTGTTATTCATCTCTAGCTTGCAGAAAATGCAAGACAAACATTCATTTGCAAAACCACCGGTGTAATCTAATTCATCAGTGTAAATAAAGCAGATATGCATAATAGTCTTCGTATTATCACATTAGAAGTTTGTAATATAATCCTACTATCAGGGATGGCTTCTGTAGTCACTGACATGCCACAAGCTGTGAAGCTGATCTTTTATAGAAGCGGGGAACAATATCACACCCACAAAATTAGACTTGTTCTCCAGCCAAATGCTTTGCAATGGCTATATGTAGGATATAGCTGTTTTAGCACCTATCCCTGGCGGCAGGACCTCATACAGTGTCAGATGTGTCATGCACTCATTTCTTCCAACTGTGTGGTATTTCTCTCCACTGTGCCTGATGCCTTGTAAAGCATTGCCCAAAAATAACTTCTCCACTGGAATGCTGGAATAGGAAGGAATCGTGTTCATCCAGTCCCTCTCTGGGAACCCACGCATTTCATCCCAAAATACTCCATCTTGCGTCACTGGACCTTTTGCATAGGTTTAGAAAGGAACTGATGCCAGCTGCAGCAAGAGCATGAATGTCCATTAGCCTGTGCCAAGGTCTTATGGTGTGAAACATTGCCAGCTGACTCCCCTTCATGTAAATGAAAAGGGACTTTTTGTTTTGGCCGGGTCACAAGGTGGAGTCAGCTGAACGGGATTGTTGATCTCTGCGGGGGGTTTTTTGTTGTTGTTTTTTTTCTTTGTGCCCTAAGCTTCAGGTTGGCACTTCTGAATGATCAGCTGTATTGCTCAGTTGAGTAGAGCTTTCCATGTAGGAACCAGTTCACATGTGCTGGATGTCAATATAATGTATAGTGTGTGTGTCCGTGTGTGTGTCCATGCACCAACTGCAATCTACTTCTTGTTTTGTAATTTTATGCTTCCTTCCTAAAGTGACCCTACTGTTGCCCAGCAGTTATTGTGTACACAACTGCTAACAACATCTCCTCAGAAAGGAGGAGGGCATGTAGAGGATGCACAGGAGGAATGAACATATGATGCAAAATGTCTGAAGAATAAGAGGAGACAGAAGCCTCATCTTTTATGTTGTGTCTGAGCATCTGTGGCTCAGAGTCAGTTGAATGGTCGTCTGATAATTGGAAGTTTGGTGGCCCATCCGTCGCTCCTGCAGTCCTCACATCAAAGTGTCTTTAAGGAAGAAACCATATTGTATCTTGAATGTTCATGTACATTCAATATGCAGTGTGCATGTTCATGTGTGTGAAGAGGCAACATGGGACTAGAAAAGAGCTGGTCTATATCACCCGTTACAATGTTGCATTTTACTTTTTAGCCCATCCTGATTTTACGTCTTTACATTAAATTTGGGTGGCGTGGTGGTTAGCACTGTTGCCTCACAGCAAGAAGATCTTGAGTCCAATTGCTCCATCAAATTTGTGCACAACACATGCATAATCCAGGTATGTGATTAAAAACGCACGTACAGTATGACAAACTCAAAAGGTACTAAATGCTGCATACACTAAAACAGTAACTATAACTCTTCTGAAGAAAGTGTTTATTTAGTGTAAATTATTCACAGCCTTTTGTCTTACTGCCCATTTTCTGATTTTAAGAGAGACTCCGCTTCTTGGAATCGCCCCAGAAACTGTGTTTTCATAAGGAAAGGCAGAGCTCTTAATCTTGGTGTGACTGCGGGGGCCTGCGAGGACGTGGACTCAAACAGGCCTTGGAACAGCCATCGGGCTTCTGCTCTGGTGGCTGGCTTCAAGCGGTGACCAATAAATGATGGTCATTTTTTAATTTCCAATACTCTTTCATTGGGCTCGCTGCGGGGGTATTGTAGAACAACTGATGATTTAAGACCATCTTTGATTACCCGGTTGCTCCCCCAGCATTCACTACATTCACTCAACCCTGCCTAATTAATTTGGAGGAGATCAGATTCTTTTTCTTTAAAAAAAAATTAATATAGCTCTAAAATTAGACTGTTTCCAAATTGTTCTCAGTGGATGGATATGCTTGGATACTCGCAATGAGTTTAAGTGTGGGCGTTATCTTTACCATTTAATGGCAGATGTACAATCACTGCGAGTGAACACAATTATGCTGCGAGGATGGTCTTTCAGATTACTGAGAAGCAATGACTGCATAAACTGCCCACAAAAATAAATACGTTTTGCATTGTGTATATAGTATACTAGTATACTATAGTACTGTAATAACCTACTGTTTAAAACAAGACTTTAGCACATTTTGCCAGTATTGGCAGGCTAAGAATGACATTGTTTTAATAAGGGCCATATTTTTCATGTAGGTGTTTAGACTTTCAAGTTTGAAATGATAATATAGGATCATGTACGGCACTATAAATGAGTAGGTGCATATAAAATGCAGAATATTTTTGCAGAAAGATATTTGGAACCAGAAGCTTTCTCGTTTCTGTAGTCTGCTTACAGTCCAAGCTGTTTTAGCCAGTAAATGTTTGGGGAAGCTTTTGTTGCATGAGGAGAGCAAAAAGCATCTCAGATGCTGGCTTTCGCCTGAGCTTTATAAAAATGTATAACATTTTTTCTCATTTGCAAATAGGCGAAAATCCAAAACTCTGTCTGATTTTGTCACAAAATCAGGCATTAGTAAGTATGCAGATCCACGAGAGGTGATTGGTTTATACTTGATCAGACTTGGCAGAGGTACAGATAAGATCAGACACAAATTTGTCAATAATTATTTTTGTGCTAGAAATCGTGCTCAGTGCAACTCTGTCCGTTTAGAATCAGGTGTCTTGTGTCCCATCCAATACTTAATATTTGCAAGGACATAACACTTTTTTTTTTGAGTAAACAAAGAAGCCTGAGATTACTGTACACCATGTAAAAGCGATAATAACACCATGACCTCTGATCTGATTATTTACAATAATCCATGTATTTACGTTTATGTTCATTGTGAAAACAAACCTTCATGTATGAAAAACAAAACAAGGAAACTCTCACGAGCGCACATTTAGTTAACCATAAAAATAATAAACAGCATTGGCATTTACTGTCGCTCTAATAGTCATAATGACTATTACACTTATTAGCCTAAAGTAGTATGTACATACAATAAGTCACTGCTCTGTTTTTACGTGACACTATCCAAATATGTTAAAGATTTTCTTCTTGTTATTATCTGTTGTGGGGCGATCGTGGCTCAAGAGTTGGGCGTTGATTTGTAATCGGAAGGTTGCCGGTTCGAGCCCTGGCTCCGACAGTCTCGGTCGTTGTGTCCTTGGGCGAGCCCGGTGGCGCCAGTGTCCGGCAGCCTCGCCTCTGTCAGCTGTGGCTACAATGTAGCTTGCCATTACCAGTGTGTGAATGGGTGGATGATTGTGTATAGTGTAAAGCGCTTTGGGGTCCTTAGGACCAACTAAAGCGCTATACAAATACAGACCATTTACCATTTGTTATTCCTTTACTTTTCGTGGTGTTAGATTTTTCTAGCGTTGGTTTCAGGCTCTTTTAAGCATATCTAAATCATGACAAGACCTAAATGTATGACCTGTACACACAACATATGACATAAGCTTTTGATTCCATGATTGGGGATTGAGAATCGGCTTAATATGCCTTCAGCCTGCTGCCCTGAAACTGATCAAATCTCAGTGACAGCGCCTGTGACATTTCAATACGGCTTTGAGGCATTCCAAAATGAATTATCCGTCCTGTAAAGCGATGGTCATCCTAATGAATCTGTGAATAGGCCTACAAGCTATTGATATTCAAATAATCTTAACCCTCCGGATTACTTGAGCCTGTCTAAATGGCAGGTTATGTCAGTGTTAATCTGCATTATGAGGTCACTCAAACAAGGTTGACATTTTGCCTGCCTGGACCGCCTCCCCGTCGCTTTGTGTTTGTGATACCAACCTATGTAAATAAGGGAGCTCTGCTCTTCTGTTCCGCATTGCTTCAGAATTTGTTTAGGATTAGAAATCTCATTTTGCCCCGAGCCCTGCTTGCTTTAGATCAGTCAGCTCATCTGCAGATCTCGGAGCAGATAAACACCGTCGTTCTCTGGGCCTCAGCGTTTTTTCTTTCTTTCTTTTTTCTTTTTTACATCCTGCAATTTGCAGAGAACCACTGCGCTCTGTTCCTGTCACATCACAGGCCGAATGGGGGTACAAGTGGGGGGTGGGTTGGGGGGGAAGTGAGGAGGCGTTGGCACACCTGCAGGTCGTGACAAGTGTGCAAGGCATGGCAGAAAGAGTAAGCGCTCCAGGGGTTATCTACCTAATTTCAAATCCATTCTGGGAGGAAAGCCTGAGTGCTATTCCCATCTTTACAGAAAGATTTAGAGCGAGTCAGTTGACGGGGCAAAAAGGCAAGGACAGCCTTTGTGTGGGAGATGAGTGACAAAATGAGTCATGGCCGTCAGTTGGGTTATGGAGTGTGATGAGGAACAAAGAGACTGTACGCCTGTCAAAGAGCAAAGCTATTAGACCAAGTCTCACTCTACCTATCTTTACCACTGGACCACAATTTCAGATTTTCAGATTTTCAGGACTTTTGAGGGCACAAAAATATTACCTGTTGGAGTAAATAGTTTTCAGCACTGCAATCTGTTTAATAAAGTTTAAAGAAAAAGGCAAACTCCTTAACAAAGTGAGCAGTGAAAAGGCGAGAGCCAAATTGGGAAATGAAAAAAAGATGCTAAAGCTACGGTTGACTGATGTCTCCTGCAGCTTTTGTTTTGTCACACTTCTCAGGTGCTGTCATGCATGGCTCCCCAACACTGTGCCAGCCCCACTGTGCTATTTCTGGGTGCAAAATATGGCAGTTACATAATTTTTATTTCTGTGGAACATGTTGCACAGGTTGCACTTGGGTCCTTCACCTTGCTACCGTGCAGAAACTGAGCTGGAAGGGGCAGAGCACTGAGTGTACTGTCTTTGTACGGCACACCAATCTGTTGGGGTTGAGTCAGAATGGCCACCCACGAACTACTTCCTCTGTATCAACGCAAGCTGGCCGCTCGCTGTGAGACGTCAGCCGCTAATCTAGCATAACGGGGAGTGAAAATGAAGCAGACCACAGAGTGGCGAGGTATTAGCATTTGAGCGTAGCGTGCAGGAGGAAAAGCTTTTTACCACCCCACTGCACCCATATGGCATTAGCACATAAAATGCCACTGTTGACATTTTGGAGGCTCGGTGGCTCTGTAAGTGCAGGGCATCGATATAAGAGCCATTAGAAAGGGTACTTGATCCTGTATTGATGGTAAAACAGTTAAGCGCCACCTAGTCAAAAGATTCTGCGGTTCTGGTGTTGCTTCTACTTCTATTGCATCTAGACTTCCTTTTTTTTTGTTTTCCGTAGTATTCGGAGATACTAAGCTGTGAGAAATTTAATGACAAGCCAACAAAACCAGTCCAAGACCCAACTTCCTCCCAAACGCCTAACATCTCATACCTTCACTTGAAAGAATTCTCATGTTTATGTGGATGTTAAATGTGACCACAGCAGGATTACACCACAGCAATCATTACTTTCTCTTTGCTGCCTGATGCGTCGTGTTGCAAATCCTGCTCTTGATAGAAGTAGCAAATTAAAGCTGCTTAAAGGTCAGTTAAAGGTGACGGGCTTTCATCAGCAGCTCCCAGGGTCCTTGGTATGCTTTGTATTGATTTTTAGTGTTTTCGCTGCAAAAATAACCGTTTCTTCTTATTTCCTTTTGGCCTGAGACTAGACGAGAGTTGTTTTGCACCTCGGTGTAGAGATATATATATGCGCTTGGGATTTTTTTTTCTCTTTCTTTCTTTGTTTAGATATCACAATATCAGGAAAAGATTTCAACCAATTTTTCCCTCCTAAAATGTCTTTCTGCATTGGAAAACTACAACTGGGTACTTTTTTTTTCACCCCAGTTTTTGTGGGCAACTAAACTGCCAACTAAAGGCCATGCCACAGCATACAGAATCGATATGTGGCCCTCTCGGTTTTGTTTCGTTTGGGGATGTAGTGAAGCATAGAATATCAAAAGCAGTGTTGCACAAATATCTTACTAGCCATCTGTTATGACCTTGTGAACTTTATTCAGACACATTATTTTGCTCTACTAGACTGTCAAGAGTTTAAATCCAGTATAACTTAAGTTCTGTGGATGGGGTTTAAATTTGCAGATAAGGAATCTAGTGATCTGTCATTGGATTTTATATTGTAGTTCGGCTACATGGTCTTGAAATCTTCTATCATCAGCATGTTGTTTTTTTTTTTTTTATCCCTGCACAGACATTTTGGCTCTGCCTTTCTTGCTGGACCAAATTTTTATGCTGAAAAAAATCAGCATCATTAAATTAGTGGTGGGTGGGGAGTCTACCAAGGTCCTGATACCTCTCCTTGGCTAGCCTCTTTATCGATTTATCTGAAAACAAAATGAACATAATCTTGGTTGTTAGTTTTCTTATCTTAACACAACTTGGTATTTATTGCCACACATGCAATTAACAAGAGTTAAGTTTTGTGACAGCAAACTTAAACCATCACTGGACAAAAAAAACCTAAAACAAAATCCATAATAACCTTTTAGCCTATTGGAACTCAGATCATCTCAAAGGGAACCAAACTCCTTCATCTCACCTGCTCGTCCAGGTTCCATTTTCAGGCTTTAAAAAACCAACCTGCGAGGGGAAGCTTTGGGGAATCACAGGTCTTTTCAGATGAGATCAGTTGAGTCGTATTTAAAAAACAAAAATGGAAAAAACCCGACAAGGTGGAACAGGATAAACTGATGGGATAAAAGCGACTTTAATCTCAGAGTACAGGGTTTGACTCCCATATGAAGCCAAAAAACTGCTTTTTTTACGCCATATGGAACCTGAACACATCTTTGTATAACTTTGTGCATGCCTAGTCTGAGGAGCAGCTCAGAACAAAGAGGACCGATCTGCAGGAGGTGGTTTGAATATTTTCAGATTCTCCCTTTTTCTATATTTCTGCCAGCAAAACAAACTTAATGAGCACACAAAGTAACTACAGATTTAAAGACAATTTATCTTTACTTTTGTCTTAGCTGTAATCTTTGCTTTTTAGAGAATATACAAAATTCTTCATGACGCCACTTTAACCTCAAACAGCTCTTTATTGGAAATTATGTTTATTAAATGAAGCTGAAAGACACAGCAGATTTTTATTAAATCATTTACTGTTTTGGCAATGGACAGCATGGTGACGCAGTGTTTAGCACTGTTTCATCACAGCCAGAAGGTCCTGAGTTCGACTCTTTATTTTCTTGCTTTCTCTTCAGGGTACTCCCGCCTCCTCCCACAGTCCAAAGACATGTACTTAGTGAGGTTAGGTTAACTGGTGACTCTAAATTGCCCATGAGTTCGAATGGTTGTCTGTTTTTCTGTATTAGCCATGGGTCAGATTGACCCCACCTCTTGCCCTACGGTAGCTGGGCTCCAGCCCCCCCACCATGCAGAAGAAAATGGATGGATCCATTTATTGGAGTAAGATTTGTGGCTGTTTGTGTTGAAAGTCACAATTTTTCCTTGATGAACTCTCCCAAAAATGTATTTCAGCCTTATCTACAGAGTCTGCCTCGCTGTGTCTGAAATATTCATTTGATTATGTGACTGTTAAAATGCATCGCACCTAAAATGCTTCCCGTGCACACCTTTCCCTGTGTTGAACAATCTCTTTCCACCTTTTTCATCTTGCAGCCCCTCCTCCCCTAAATAATCTCCCGATAAGAAATAACACAGCTGATGATTAATTATAGCCATTGTGCTCATGGACTGATATACTCCCTCCTCACATCTATCTTTATTCCCCCTCTTCCCCCACTCGCGTTCTCCAGCACGTGACCATTTGGCTCTGAGGATAGCGTTCACAGGGACATAAAAGCGAGTCAGCTGTAAAGCTAAATGAAAGTCGTTTGCTCTCCACATAGTCTACTAATGTAACGTGCAGCTTTAGGGACTATTGGTCTTTCTGTAGTTATAAAGTAACACGCTCTTAAAGGCGGCGCTTAATAATTGAAAGTGATGAAAGGGGGCAAAATTAGAATGGTTGTAATTTTAAAGATTACGCGTTCATCTCTTTTTGTCTTTTTCTTCTCTCCTCGCACCGCCGTCTTTCTCTCCGTTCCTTTCATCCGTTCCCAATAAGGGATCTATACTCAGATAGATGGTGACAGTAATTTAGTTTTCCATTTGTGTATCACTCTTCATTCAGCGTGTTTTTGGTGGTTGTTGGCAGTGTTTGTCAGCGCGCATTGTTTGTTTCGCTCAATTGATTAAAAAAAGATGTTGTCTCATGCATTGTGACAGAGTATTTCCTCCCGAGATTGCAGAGTTATTACAGAGCGGCGGTCTGGACACCCGTTGATGTATTGTGCTGGGCTTTGGGACAAGGCGAGGTGAGGAGGAGGAGAAGCAGCGCTGGGAAAGGACGGGAGGGCGTGCTCAGTTAGGAGTTAAAGACGGAAAGAAAAACAAGTGGCTTGCAGACACACCAACTTCATCACACACCCCTCAAAGTGACAGCGACTAGAGCTGCATGTCTTTTGCCATGTTCCGTCCCCTCAATCATCTTTCCATCAAACACCCCCTTAGACACACACACAGACACACACGCTCACACATTACCTTACTAACAGGTTGTCATAGCACTGCCACTTGGTTGTCAGTGTCAAGGAATCCTCCACATGTCTGGAGCGGAGAATGAGGGGAGGATGGTTTGCGTTGTCAGTGACAACACCTTGTCTGAGTTCTCCGAGGATGTGAGACCGAACAATATTGCAGGAGCCGAAAAGCCCACAGTACAGACCAGGTGGGATGATAATCAGTGTGATCTAATGCCTGAAATAAGTGCGAGATGATTCTTGGTAAGCTGAAGAAACGCAGCGCCAATGTAATATTTAAAAAATGGGTATTTTCTTTTTCCAAGTATGCGTGATACTGTCAGGGACAGACTTAAACAATCACTCGAGCTAATTTCGTAGGGGTAAACATGTGTTGATGAGGGCTGTCACAAAATCAAAATTCACCACAGTTACTTTTGGCAAAAGAATTCATTCTTTGCACTGTGGTAGGAAGCCAGGCTACCTACCACAGGGAGAACATACAAACTCCACACAGAGCGCTGGATTCTAGCTGTGAGGTCACAGTTAATCGCAAAAGCAGCGTATGCATATTAGCATCATTTACAGTGCTGATGTGACTCCTACTTTAAATATGTACATAAAGTTATTTAGATAGCAAATACACAGTCGTATTAACTGAAACTGAAGATAGGCTAACAATGTGTCTCCTTAACCTGTCCTTTGTTCTAACAGTCCTTTTTGCCAGACTGCTTAAATATTATTGGCAGAAAAGCAGCTGAACATTGCGCGCCTTGCCAAGTGAGGGCGAATGCACTTATTTGCATCTTTGGCGTGCACACATACATGGCGTGGACACAGTGGTGGGAGCATACAGTCTATGGGTGAGAGGAAGAGAATCTTGATATGTGGATTCTCAGAAGTCTGTCAACTCTTTCTGGTTGTTGTTTTATTTCTGTAGAAGTTGCCGATTCCAGTGGCCTGAGTTCAAAATGAACCCTCAGGCCACAAAATATCACGTTGCTCCCATCATCAATGGATACTTCCCCTGCAATAATATCATTTTAATTAGGAACTCTAATCCTCTGATGTCCAATGAGTGGCACAAAGTCACTGAACTGAGTTATCTTGACTCTGAATAAACATAACGTGAGGATACAGAGCCTTTCATTCAAAGCATTGATCCATTCTGGAGGTTTTCTGTCCTCAAATATCTGCTGAGCTGTGGAATTCATTTTGTGTGTTTTTATAATTTATTTTGCATTTTTAAAAGAATTGATCCTATTTATAGAGTATATTCACCTCCTCAAAGTCTTCCAAATTCAGATTTTCACAAAGAAGATTGTTCCCGAATCCACTTGTGCAGGGAGAAGAAGGAAATGCAGGTTAGTGGGCAGGCAGAGCTCGAAGTGCATTTATTGTACTGGCGCTGCTTTATGCTTCTGTGACTGTGCTGCAACAGCAACTGTGTTTACTGCTGGCTTTTTCATTTTACTTTTCCTACGGTACCTCTGTTCTGGCACGAGATGAAAGATTTGTGAGGGCTGTCTTGGAAAATTGGGTTGTTTGGGTTTTTTTTTTTTTTTTTCTCAAAGTTGGACATAGATTCACCCTGACTGCATTCCCTACGCAAGATCCAGATTTCAAACGATCTGAACTGGGGAAAAAAAGAGAAATAAGTTGATGACTAAATAAAAAAGTTGTTTTTCTAGCTTAGCAAAGCAGGAAGATATAAAAGTGTAAAACATGGCGATGTTTTTTTTTAGAATTTTATAATAGAAAATGGAAATTAAAGTAACCTGAAAAAGTATGATACCTGGCAACCTGCGTACAACTATCAGAGCTCTTTAAGAGTTGAGACCAACAGCCATCAGCAACTCCTGTACTGGGATTTCTGTCAGCCATTTTTGTCTCTCCCAAAACAAAATAACCGGTTAATCATGCAGCATTAACTGGTTCAGATTCTGTCGTGTTACATGTGAAATCTCCTTATTGCTATCAAAACATCTCGGAGCACAAGAATCATCTCCATTTAGATTTGTTGTTTGTTTCTTGCATCTCATGCATTTTAAAACGGTGGCTTGAATAAATAACTCCTTCACAGTCTGATGTAATACCTTCTTCCCCCGACCATTTCGTGGCGTAACGTGAAACGGTTTCCAAGCACGGGCGATGCATTTTGCAACTTCACAGCACTTTGCCGTTCCTCGCTCAGATGAAAGGGGCCTCGTGCAGCTCTGCGGTGACATGTTGCTGCTTCTCTAGAGATGAGAGGACACATTCGGGCAATCAGGATATTTAATCTGGTACGTGCATGACAATGGGAAGCATCCAGGTGACCTCTAATTGAATGGCTATTCATTCATCTGTGCCGTTGTGTTCTTAACCCATAACTGATGCGGGCTTCGCTCAGCTTCGCCCCAGCGCCTCCCCCCCACGTGCCTGCATCTGCAGCAGATGCTCGATTGGAGATAAGCGCTTGGGTCAATGTCGCACTCATCACGACGGGCCCGCTTTTGCCCATCGTGCCAGGTGACGGGTCCTCCCCTTTGCCGTGCTCTGACTGACAGCTCTCCGCTGACAAGGTTTATGGGGGTCAAGACCTTCTTCTGTGTCCCCTCTAATTGGAACACCGTAACCGCTGGACCGAGACCTTGGCTGCCAACAACTGGACAGTTATCCGTCTTTGTGTGAAAGACAATAGACCCCCTCTGATGAATTATCTACAGCCGCAGTCTTCCTATAGAGACGGCCCGATTGTTTTTGAGCAATCAGCATGTACTCAGTAAGCGCAGGTGTGTGTTCAATCAATTGTTGAGAGAAAACTACCTTGCACGGGCCGTTGAGAGGGCAAATATCCAAGTGTGTCAAGGCTAGCCTTGATAAAGCAGCGCCACTCAGCCCTAAACAAACAAATGAGTTAGAATAATTGACCTTCAGGCTGTGTTACTCTGTTAACCTATCCCGCTGGGAGTTAAACTCCACTCTGATTCTTTGCCCCCGCCCCTCCACCTTCCCACCGCTATGCCAGCGATTCCACACTACACGCGTCGCCTCACACACAAACACTGCAGGAGAGCTGACCAGATTTGCATAAGTCCGTGTAACTATGTAAGTGTGCGACCCCCGCCGAGCAGAGGTGAGGAGAGATTCCATAACCCATTAAGTGTAGGGAATGTACAATATGCGCGATAGTGGCTTGCAGGAGTACAAATATTTCCTGTACGGCAGACCGCGGCTTTGTGCGGGATTACAGCTAAATCTTATAATTAGCATGATAGGGGACAGAGAGAGGGAGAGGAGAATATGAATGGACAAGGGGACTGACCTCCGCTATCTCCCCCATGCATGCCCCCGTCGCTTATCTGGTTCAGCGACAGTGATGTTTATGTACAACTTAAGTTTCACGGTGACGTGCGCCCCATAAGCTGCAGCGTGACAGCCGAGCTTGTGAGTTGGCTTTTGATTATGGAGCTTTCAGAGAAGACTTCACTGATCCTGAGCAGCTCTTTGCTTGAATCTGGCTGATGCTGTTACAGTTTGTAGCAACGGTTTCAGAGATGTGAAGAGAGAAATAATGAAATATGAAGAAATGAAGCTAGTTTTTTTTTTTTATTTTTTTTTTTTTTTTGACATATTGATGAATCATTCAGATTTTATCCAGCTATCTATAGTCAGTCAGTGCAGCTAGATTTTGGACGATCTTGTGAAAGCTGAGGTCACTGATGTAACGGCACAGCCTCAACTCTCAGGAACATTTGATTTACTCCACCGGCGAGCTCTGGTGCATCCTGCAGTGAAGTCCCCAGCACCAAGCGGTTCACTTTAACTTTCATTTAGCTGACAAAATGTATTAGTTGAATTGCTTGTGTAATCTGCGGGGTGGAGATTTTGCACTGCATTAGTCATTGTAGGCATATTTCTAACATAAGGGCATCAACTGGCATGGCAATTAGGCAGGAAATGTCCTTCCCGGGCAGAGCGAAAATCAACTTTCATCACTTTTCTGTTCATTCACAGGGCATGCATGTGTGGGATTTGATGGACTGGAGCTAATTCAAGGGAACAAAGACGATCTGATGGAGACTCATGTAGTGTCACACTTTGAGTTGTCCCCTTTTTAGATGATCAGATATTTTCTTGCTTTTTCTCTATGCCTCGGCTGTAGTTAAGTACACAAAACAGCAAAGCATAACATGAGTTACGTTGCTCTGGATGTGGAGTTTCTGATGGTGTCTGTTTCATTGATATTTTTTTTAAGAATTCCTTCCATATCCAGGATACTGCAATGAAAAATATCTGATCTGAAATTGGGACTTAGTTTGATAAATGCGCTCACGTTTGGTCATATCAAAGTTTGGCAGAGTTACGATAAACCTGAGGTGAAAATTAGCCGTGTAATCACGAATGGATTATGCAAATTAAAGATCAATAGCACATCCCTTGTTTTCCAGAAACTGTAGAGACTTTGTTTCCCCAAAAAAATAGAAAATAAAAAGGCCGTTTGGGCCTCAAGGTGAGTTTGCTGAGAGCCAGCGGGGTTCCTCATCTCCCTCCAGCAGGTAACGAGCTTATTTTCCATACGTAGCCAGGTGCATGTTTTAAGATAGAGCCTTAACAGCAGTGGCGTGGTAGTGAATTCCAATTGAGCCGAGCCCAGGTACAATAATGCTGTTATGAATGCAGCCCGTGATGTTGATGGCTTCCATATCACACTCAGAGGGACGGGGGGAGAGCCTGACATCTGTTTCAAGCACACTCCAGCCTTTACATCTCCCCACAAAGTCATGGGTTGGGAGGCGCACGTCTGGCTCTCCTAGATTAAAATGTGTCAACAAGCTTAACTGCTGGCTTTGAAACTTGCCTCTCTGCTTTTGTAAATTCCCCTGATGGCCGGCGGATTTCCATTTTCTTAAACGTACAGTTAACGCAGTCATTCAGGTGGCTCTTTAAACAACAATAATACCTGTCTCAGAGAATAAATGAAAATGGCATCCGAATGCTAAATTTTGCTTAATTTCTAATCATTGCGTGAATTACAGCACTTTGACTTAGCACAATGGATGGGTACGGCTCGGTGGCACTTTTGAGGAAATATTAAATGATGTTTATTTCCATGAGGATTGATAATCCTGCACAGGTCCTGAGGAAAGAAGAGGGTTGTTTGTTTGCTATCAAACCAGTGCTTTGGCTATCTCACCCTGTTAGAATTGGATATGTTTTTTTTTTTTTTTTGGTTTTAGTTATGGGGATTACTCTTTTGGACGAGCTTTAAAGACTACAGTGGGACGGGGAGAGGAAGCTGGGCTTAAGGATAGGATAAATCGGGGGAGTGTAGCAGTGGATAAAAGACGGGGAAACAGAGAGACCGAGGTGTTCAGTTGCTCAGGAAACATTCCCTTTCTCCGTTGCCTTCTCTTTCTTTTCATGGCTGAAGGTCAGGTTAAACAATCAATAGCATTAAAAAGAGCCTCCTGTCCCGGGTATATTGTGCCTGACTGAGACCTGGTCCCTATTGACAGCTAAAGGCCCCTGAGTCATTAATGTTCAAGTAGCCTGGAAACCCCTTAGCCATTGTTCCTTCTGAATGAGAGGAAATCCAATGCAGGTTTGAGGTTTGCCACACTCGGGTCATGACATTGACAAGGAGGAGGGGAAACGGAAGGAGGATTTGCAGCCACAGTGACGCTGTTCAGTCGTAAAAAAAAAAAAAGAGAGAAGAAAAAAATCTGAAGCAGAGGACTCCACCCTCTCACGCGGACTTCCCCTTACCCCCATTGACTTTACAGTTTTTTGAAAACGGAGTGAAAACGATTACATCGGCCTCGGCAGAAGAAGCCGGCGACCGAAGGCGGGCGAAGCGGATACGGGGGTGGGGTGGTGGGCAAAATGTGAAGGCTGGTTCCTTTTCAGCGTGCTGTGTCACTATCAATAGTGACACCTTGAACAATTCAGTCAGTGATATTGAAAGTGCTGTGTGTCAGCAACCCTGCCTGTGACACTCCCAGAAGGCAGCAGCTCCCCTGGTGGCAGGTCACACTATAAAAAGAACAATCAGAGAGACCTGATGGAACTAATTTCATCTGGCCTTTTTAATGTTGCCATCCTTCCCTGCTTTCACTCACTCACCACACACACACACCACACACACATATATATACATGTACACATATTTATACCTTCCCATCTATACTCTTGACCCCCCCCCCCCCCCCCCCCCCCCCTTCCCTGCCCTTTTGTTTTCGGCTCGTGATCGCCCCTCTCCTGCCTCACCTCTCCGTACCCTCCTTCCTCCGTCTCATCTCCTCGCCCCTCTGTTCTCGTCAGGCTTTCCTTACCTTTTGCTTTGCAGTCACGTTTTATCTCTGTGCATGACTCATTCTGCTCAATAAGCTCCAAAGTAAGCAGATTTGTCCATCTTCTCCTCTCTCTCTTTCGCTCCCCCTCTTCTCACCCCCCCCTCCTCCCTAAGAAGGCTATTGTGATTCACGGAGGAAACCCTTCAGAGCAAATATTCTCTGGGCATTTCATGTATAAACATGCCTGACTTTCTATCACTTGGGGGGGAAAGAAAAATGAAAATGTACAAAAAAAAAGAAAAAAATCGCTTTGTGTAACGCACTGATTCGATACATAACAACCAACAAATGTTTTGATTTGCATTTGGTCTGAGCCGTTTGGTCAAGTTAATGCCAAGTGTGATAAATAGATTAGTCTCTAGATGGTGGCCTCAAATGAGCTTCCTTCCAACGCTTAAGGCGGAGTTGTCATTCTAGCTAATTTGTAGGGATTTCGCCTGCCAAGAGTCCAACCGACGATGAAAGGAGTCAGCTCCTCCCTTTTAGCATTTAGACAGAAATAAACAAATTCAAACTCGGTATTAATATATATGTATTTTAAGTGGATGTGAAATCCTCCTCCCGAATGCCATTGTCGGGATTAAGGGTCAGAAAATGCAATCCGAGTTGAATTAAGAAAGCAACCTTGGTGTCGATCTCACAGAGAGCACACTTAAAAAAAAAAAGAGCATTAGCGTTCTCACATTTGCATAACATTCCTATATATAGTGTTGTGGAGGGTTTGTGGAGTGACTAACACGTACAGAAAAGCATCAGAACGAGTGGGTTGTTTTAAAAGCGAAAGGGTGGGGTGCGCAGTAGCTGTAATCATCCAGCAACATGGCAGACAGGCAAAGATTCATATTTAGTTGTTTTTTTTTCTCCGAACATCTATTTCTTCCATCGTTTCATCAGCTGCCCAGCTCCCTAAATTATAAGAGCAACTCATTAGGAATGTTGACAATACAATATAACACGACTCTGGCACCACTCAGCAAAAAGTGCCTTACTAAGCAATGCAAACAACAACTTCAATTATGTTTTTTTTTTTTTCTTTCCTCTTCCTCCTCCCTCCCCACTCTTCTGTCACACAGCCATTTATTGCCTCAGATGATGTACAGTATGCTGCACTGGGACATACATATGGAATGGCTTGAGGACTTTAGATTAAAATTGATTTTCCTCCCCTTGGGAAGTGGAAAAAGTCAAAAATTGTTACATGCACATTTATGAAACAGATTTAGTCTGTTGACATTGAAGGCTATTTGATAAGTAATTAAATAGCCTCGACTCAAGACAAGGTGACAGGTAACCCTTTGTCATTCTTACACCCCCACACCCCCACCCAATCCCTGTATAGTAGCTCTGTAATGATGATATACAGCCCACAGTTTGTTGTTTTGCGTCTCAAACTATAAAGAGGATAGATCATGTTTTGTGGGCGCATTAGTATTTGTCAGCTGTGGTCATTTGTGCCAATTATCGAAAAGTTTCAGGCTGAAAATGTGACAGAAAGGAACAGGAAATAAGCTGTCAGATAATACAGAATTTGTCTGTGAGCTGCGGAGGGAGACACTTGGCGGCGGTAGCACCCTCCGGCTGGCGGGGTCCTCTGATTAATGAGTTATCCCAGCCTCGTAGCCTCGGACGGGCACGTGGCCGCACATCTGTGTGTCACTCAGGTCTGACACCTCCTCCCAGCCCGGCTGTCAGCCGCTCACCAAGGGATTTTCCAGATGTTTCAAGGTTTCCGAGTGCTGTGCTGGGGCCGCTGTCCCCGATTCACCATCCTGACATTGCGTTTGTGACACCTGAGTCTGTGTAGTGACTTTCCTCCAAAGTTCAGTGTATACAAAACAGTTTTCCTTTCCCCCCCCCCTTCGTAGCAGGAAATGCCTTATCGCTTCTGGTCCAGATGTTGGTTCGGCTCACAGGTGTTTGAGGTGTTTGTGATAAAGGCAGGTGCTTATGGTGACACGTTCAGGTTGAGATTAATTTGCGTTGTTAAGCCTCCTCAGTTCGGCCAGTTACAGCGCAGAGAAAGACGTCACTTCGGCTTTTCTCCCCCACGCAGCCTCTGTGTCTTTACATGAAGCACTTGGACCCGAGTTCAAAATGAGGCCCGTGGGGGAGCAAGTATCAATAGCCTATGATAAAAGTTCAGCAAGCAAAGCTGATATATTGCTGCTGTCCCCAAAGGGAGGATAATTTATAAAACCTTGTCCTCGGCTACCTTTTGTGCCCGTGCTATAGCTTTTACGGCGGAGCCAACGCTTCCAACCAGCGACTATATGTTGATGCCATTTTTATAATCTCAGTTTTCCCTTATTTCCTACAAATAAAAGAGGGGGGGGGGCTCATAATGGAATTCAGCCAAGGCATTGGATTATAAATGAGTTCTGCGCCAGGCTCATAACGTTATTTAGATTCATGTGTACAGAGACCCGTGTTCCAACTCCCATCAGCACTGCGACAGAATCAAATGTGAATATAAGCTGATATAGGGAAATTGGTTTGTAATGTGCTGATGCTTCGGAGTCCCTGTGCATAGGCGAAAAATAAAAAAAAAAGAGAAAAACAGCAGTTCTCTGGCACATGCAGAGTGATGTTTTAATTACTTGAATTGGAATGATAACAGCCACCCCTCCCACCCCAGAATGAAACAAATTAAAGGGGTTACACAGAAAGTTACTTCTTTTTTTCTTCTTCTTCTTCTCCTTTTTTCCAAAGGTTGTCCTGTGTTGTTGTCCAACCATCTGCCTCTGGAGTATTTCTTCGTAAATCACTTTAGTATTTGAAAACCCTCCGTGTTTCTTGTGGCATTCGCTAACATGAAGCAAGGTGGCATCTGTTCCTCCGTGCCATGACTGTGATGAATCTGTGGCACGACAAAGACTGATTAGAAAAGATGGAGGGTGAGTAATGTGTGTATTCAGCCTGTTTACAGACAGAGGGCCTTTTAGCATGTCCTACTGCATGCCCCTCAGCGTGCCACATAATGAATGTGTGCACACCGAAATGGATAGGGGAAAGAAAAACTGTTAGTTATCGAGCTCTTTAAGGTTTCTCATTTGATGTTTAAAACCGCACTTTGATCATAAGCTGACTAAAAAGTGATATCAGGTGTTGTTCAATTTTCTGTGAGTTGTAGACACTTGTTATCAGTGGTAAACAAGTTTGTTTGACTAGACGGTTTTGTGTGACTGAACATGCCTTTTGTTTTTGCTTAATCTTTTTTTGTTACATACCATTAGCCATTTGAGATATGTCATCTGGAGTTAGCTGAACACCTTAGCGGTGATTCAAGTGTCACACAGCTGCCATGATCGGTTCTGTGGCTAGCACTGTTCCCATGTGGAGTCCACAAGTTCTCCCTGCGCCTGAATCGGTTCTCTCTGGGTACCTTCAGGTTATTCTGGCTTATGCAAAGAATGCGTGTTAGGTTAAATAGCGACTTGGCCATAGGTATGAATAGTTACCTTTCTCTCTGTGTTAATCCTGTTTATAGACATGTGACTTTTCCAGGGTATGCCCAGCCTCTTGCTCTACTGTATGTGCCATAGGGCAAGAGGCTGGATTGGGAGTAGGCTCCTACGCCCCCGTGATGCTGATTTTTGATAAGCAGAAGAAGATAATGGGTGGAGGATTCTTAAGAGTATATATATATTTTTTTTTCTTTCCAAGTTTTAATTTCTTGGCTTGGAATAGACTAGAGAAAGTTACTGGCACCAGCTAAAAGTCTCCCTCCGAACCTCCATGTACAATGGCAATGAGTTGTTTTTATGCTTTTAGATTGATTTGTTGCGGGAAGGCAGTTTAGCTACACTTGAAAAGTTCCAGAATAGCTAGCTCGCTCTTGCTGTGCCTCGAATCTCATGCTTCCACACCGGAAGCACACTACACGTACAAGGATGGTGAACTCATAATGGTCAAAAACTTGAGTTTGGAGTTCTGCTTGGTGTTCATCACTTAATAACCAGTAGGAGATATGGTATTGGTACAAATAGCAAAGATTCATTTGAGATTATCATAAAATTTTTGTTTTCATTGTAGAAAAAAGTATTCTGTTGCTGTCTGAGGCTCAGCTGATTTTAGATATTCCTGCAACTGCATGTGCCGAATCTGCCATCTTTAACCTTTATCATACAGGCTACCTGGACTTATTTTGTAATTCTGTTGGTAAATTTACAAAATATCATCTTATTGCATCATATTCATCTTTCACGAACCATTAGAATTTTTCTCCCCAGCCCAAAGTGGTTGAGGAGTTAAAATCCAAGCGAAGCTGATTTTTCTGTCTGCGTTCAGACAGCATTACCTTGTGAATGTTTTGTGCTACTGTGACACATCAAATATCTCCATATAGCTTATCCTCTCATCTCTCCCGTTCCATTTGAATTTTGTGTCCAGCACAAATGGTATGGGGAGTTACGGTCATTTGAAGAATGCTTGCAAAATGGTCCTGCTGCTGGTTAAAAAAGGGTTAATTTAAGACTACACTAACTTTTAGTTACCTTTCATCTTCGAAAAAAAAAAGAAGCTTGCCCCTTGCCAGAATGGCTGCTTTTTTTTTTGTATAATTCACTTGAAGTTGCAAAGAACATCCAAGCAGAGGAAAAGCAGAGAGACATGTCATGAACTGTTGTGCAGAGATGCAAGACATGTCGGTTTTTCCACCTTACTTGCTGCAAGGTTATCTTTGGGAATTTTGACGGAAGCGAACACGGACTGTTTTGGCAGCCAGTCCTGGAACACCTCAGTGGCTGGTCCTAAGAAAACAAGCGGTGTTCCCCTGCACTTCCAACCCAATTCACATGCTCAACTGCATAACATGCAAACTGAATAGACTTGGTTTCTAATCCATCCATTAAACGTAATTGAGACTGAAACGCTGTCTTAGAGCCAGTCTGTAGGATTGAGCTCACACGGAAATTGTGGGGATTAGAAAAATCTCAAATGTATGTATATTTTTCGTGCAGCGAGAAAATGCTGCGAGTCCCTCTGCAGAGCATCTAAAATTACCTTGTCAATCGTGCACCAGCTGCAGACTAGTTTTCTGCTCGTCTCGCTGGCACATGAAGAAAAGGGAATGTAAAAGGGTCAAAACAAGCTCTGTTTGGATGGCTTTCAGGGCCATGTGTCTAATGGAGGGTTTTTAATGAGAAGAGGCTATGACGCCTGATTTAGAACTGCAGTGACAGCCAGTCAGAGGAACAACGTGACCCCCACCACCACCACCTCCACAAGCACCAGAAAAACTGCACTGCGATCATTTGTTGTCTTGATGCAGACAACGCTCCAACTAAAATAGCAACAGAAAATCGCAAACATTCAACATTCATCCATTTCTCTTTTTCAAAAGTTGTCAGCTTTCTGTCAGTGGTGCGCTTAAGACGTATAGTTATAAGCCTGGAAAATGTAAGTGTATCAGTCACCAGTTGCTGCTGGGCTTGGAGAAAGAACAATTTGTATCAGCCCTCCGTGTTTTCAGATTGACATTGATTATAATAACACCAAAGGGTAAGTCAATTTTAAAATTCTCAGAAATATTCTCATTGTGAAGTTACAAAGCGATGAATTATGTTGTGGATCTCGAGTGTAATACACTTACACATTGCAAATTCCTGTTTTGATGTATGTACATTTCCTGGGAAATGGAGGCAGTATATGGTGTCTTTGTATTGCTTCGTTTTGAGTGTTTTCCTTTTCCCTGTGCCTCCCTGTCTCTGAAAATCCTGCACTACCATAATTATACCTGGTATTTCAAGTGCATTCACAGTGATGCCAACCTGAAGTGCGCTATAAATATTCGGATTTGGAATCATAATAGCATGAACTTCAAATAACTGTCAGGCAGTAGGAGGAGGATATATTACCAGAATGGTTGCCAATCCTAGCTAGCTAAAAGAAGCAGTTTTTTTTCTTGCGTGCGTGGAGTTTCCTCCATGTTGGATACAAAACAATTGCAGCGACTTTATAGCATGCCATTATTAAACAATGGTTGGTCTGGGCTCAGTGATGAATGCTTTCGAATGCAATTCTAGTTAAAGCTAGCTGCTTTGGAACATCCCTTAATGCAGCAGAACCTTAATGAAAAAACAAAACAAACACAACTAAAAGTTCATAGGGAGTCAACGTAAAGGCTGAAGCGGAATCTGGGTGATAAGTTCGTCTTGCTGTCAGCTGATTTTGAAGGATATTCCACAAGGCCTCCTGCATTTGGTTCTCACTCTCTTGTCATAATACTTTATTAATCGCAGAGGGAATTATATGTTAAACCAACACCCTCTTATTGTCTGAGTTCACCTGTACCTTTTTACCCTTCTCCCAGACGTACATGTAACATGCATGCAATCCCTTGGTCTTCTTGTGTTATTTCCCTAATGTTTTCTGTCACGTCAGGCACCAGGTGAGTGGACTCTGAAACAGGGCTCACAAAGGCAGTTCAAAGAGTTTATTTAGAAATAGGTGCTTTCTGGAGATCACGCAGACTAGTGAGGGAATTTTCAGGAAAGGGAAGGGTCCAGGGGAGCAACCACACTAACTTCCACTCCACACGATCCAACCACCCACACTCACCTTTGGGGGGAAAACACACTCTCTCTCACATTCTAGACTTGACAATACAGGGAAGCCACACAGGGAAGACGAGACACTGAGGTGATGCCAAGGGCAACAGTTGAGAAGAAGACACTCCTGAAACTCATTCAGGAGCCATGGTTTTACTACCAAAGTAGATCAACGTTCCAGCGATGACTGGAGCCCCCTGATTGCACTTTTCCCAAAGGTGGGGAACGAGCCACTTGTGAGTTGGGTAGAGCCTCAAGAGTCCTGCCCATAGACGACATAGAGAGAGAGAGTCCACTGGGGCGCCCGATTTTTTTAAAGCTTAGGTTAAATTTTATATGTCCGTTTGGGTCCCAGTGCGGAAAATTCCATCATCACATTGTTAGCTTGAGGGTTGATGTGGACATCCACTGAAATTGCCAGACTTTAACTCTAGTTATTTTTTTTTTATCTTTATCCTATTTACTATGTTTGCTGTCTGTTCTATTTCTCTTTAATAATTTTATATTTTGAAATACGAGACATGACCATACGAAAAGTTCAAAAAACTTCAACCAGAGTTTTTACTAAGGGAGATATAAAAGAAGCACTCACTCGAAACATGAAATCTCTATGAAAAAAAATCACCCTAAGCCAATGACCCTAAAAAGAAAAGAAATGGTTCCAGTCCAAACACTCACATTTCTATTACTTTTTCCCTTCCTTTTCCCGTGCTTCTCCTTCCTCCTTCTCCAGTGTACATTGGGCTCAACTTTAGCTCTAATATCTACACGACTACATGCATCTGAGAACTTGAATATAAAACATGAAACATGCTAATCTTAAGGTTTTCTTCCTATCATTATATTCCACTTCTCCATAAGAACTGATTAAAGCTAAACCTGATTGTTGTATAATCTAGTATTCTCTTGTAAATTACTTGAGTGAATTTACAAAAAATCTTTTTTTTGGCTAAGGGGGACTGGTTCAATCATCAGCCCAAAATGTGATCTCATCAGACAGGGTCACAAGTGGGGAAAGGCGGAGCAACCTCACCTATTTGCCCAGAAGCGCTCCGTTTTCTTTATCTCATCATATATTTCAATCACAAGAGAGAGCTTGTAGGAATTTTGCCTCTTGGGTTGCAGCGCACACTTGACCCTCATCAGCACAGTAGAATTTTGTTTTTTTTAAAAAAACCTCTACATTTTTGTCCTGATGATGTGCTGTGGTGTCTAAAAAATGTAATTCATCAACAGAAGAATTTTAGCATAGCTGTGGGAGGGATACAAACGTCTCTGCTATCACATCCTCCGTGTTAGGACATGCTTGTTAACTACTGCTTTATAATAACATAGCAGACAGACTCCTTGCAAAAATGAAGGGAACATAATGGGGATCTCCCTTTCTATTTAGCACAAACATGCCACCCGTTAGACGATCAGGTCCCCCAATGATCATTATTACAAGTCCAAAGTCCCTCGGCCCGGCACATTTGTGCGCACACACTTACATACCCATTCTGGATAAATATGCCATGGGTAATTATAGCAGAGAAGCGTGTCTTAGTGGAGCTGTCAGAATTGTAATTGCTAGAGGGATGGTGGGCTATCGAGAAGCGAATCGCGCTGCAAGTGCAACACTGGCAGTGGTGAGTGACTTTGATTATAAGAAGAGGGGCGAGAGATAGAGGTTATCACCCAACCCCTTCTCATATCTTGCATGTTAGGAACAAGGCTGTCTATTAAAGGCAAGATAAGAGGAATGTTTTAGAAAAGTGGCACAGTAAATACTCACATGCATTACCCTATCTGTGAATTTACTGCCCCCACCCAGCGACCCACCTCCTCCATCACTTTCTCTGACTCTGTTTTCCAGTGGATGGTCATGCTGGCATATTTTGTCCGGAGGGATATTACAGTGCACTTGTCTGGGCTTACAAAGGTAACATCCATACCTGTATCACATCAAACATGAGAGGAAAAACACCTCATCTTGTTAGAAGAAATTGCCAGGGGTAAATGTGTGCACTAGTGTGCTCGCTCAGCTTTGCTGTCATGAATTGCCCATTTCTGTGCCAGAAGCTTTGGAAGGGGGAGGAAAAAAAAGAGAGAGAAAAGGTTTGAACTCGAGCCAAAAATGGGATTTTAATTTCTTAGAAATTCCCATCTGTTTGTGCATGTGTGCATGAGGGAGCGCGAGGACTGAGAAGAGAGGAGGGTAAAGGATGAAAGAATTGAAGGAGGGGGGAAAAAAGAATACTATACCCAGAGTGACTGAAAGAACTGGAATCATGACTTTCAAATGAACAGCAAGCTTCTTCTCATGGAGATTGCTTGTTCAAATTACAAGTCATAATGTCATCAGGAAATCAATGGGGACTATAAAGGCAATCATAACAGTACATTGTGTGCGAGCCGCAGCCAAATTGCCACTCTGTTTGCCACTTTCCCCTCAGCAGATAATTGCACTGGACAACCTGAATCAAGTCTATTCATGCCGAAACACTTTACATACATCCCCCCTGTGCCATGAAGCTAATTGCATTTCAAAAAGTTATTGTGCCACAGCACCAAATATTGATTGAATGCTAAACATGCAATCTGCGAACGTAAGCATGTAAGCAAATTTCTAATTTGATTTCAGTCATTAAGGTGTGGAGGGTTTCAGCCAAGCTAACCTCTCCCGTCCGAGCCCAGTCTGAATCAAGATATGAAAGCCGCTGCATGCTTGGCTTTAAAATCGGCCAAAATATCTAAATTGTGAGCTTTTATGAAGAGAAAATGAACTTAATTGAAAGTGGCATGCAATTGGCCAGCATTAACCTAGCGTGAAATTTGTCTTCAGCTATCCTGGGCAGCTTTGAGCACCAACTTTGCTACATCATCTTTAGAGTGACTGGACGATTTGTAATTGGTTTTGATCATTATGGCATGAAGTGGCTGCTCACCAACATCAGAAATATCATGGCGACGACAGACGAAACAGTTTCTACAATCGCAAAAAAAAAGGTTTAAGAATTATGCAAATCAATTGAGTGTTAATATGCAGATGTCACCTGATTAGACATGATTAATAATCAGCACCAGTCCTGCAGTATTGTGCCAGAATAGGACCTAAAACCACTAACAGTTTTCCTCTTTTGTACCAGAGACTATTAGACAATTGTGTCACGTAATTGTCAGTCTGTATAATTAAACATTTTTACTTTGGGTAAATGTGTTTGAGTGGATTAATTGCCTTTTGCAAACACGATCACCAAATCATCCAGTGCGACAAAAAACAAGCACTACGTCTTTGCCCTACAATGGAAACTGAAACAGACTCTAGTAACTGGCACAGAAAACAATCTTATTTTCTCCTCATTCTTCAGCTTTCAAATTATGGTTTGGCAATGTTGCAAAATTGCTGTACATACACACAGTAGCAAAATTACTAAATAGTTTCATTTTTTTTTCAGTTAGAGATGCAAACTATTATAAGCAAATTGTTGAAAAGTCAGTTTCTATATATACATTCTCTGAATTCCTTTTTTTAGACTGAAGAAAACTAGTTAGATCTGCCAGCCATGGGGCATGGAGGTAATCTGGTTGGTATCTGTTTATGTTAAACAGCCATATATCACAACAGACCTGTTTAATTGTTTGTCACAGGACCATAAACTGTATATAACCACCACTGTGCCTCACAGCAAGAAGGTTTTTTGTTTGACTCTGCTGAGTGGCTCTCTTGGCTCAGGCTTTCATTCTTTGTGTTATAGAGATGTTATCCGTTACCCGTGACCTTCATCCACTCTAGCTTCTTCCCTCATTTAATTGATGATTCTAAATTGAGGTAGATGAAATGTGAATATGTGTTTAAACAAATGTGGCTTGTGGTCTAAAGCACTCCAAGTGGTCAGTAAGACTGGTATAAATTTCAGTCCATCTTCATTCCCAACCTGACATAATGAGTGATGGCTGGATCTGACTGAGAAACAGAAGACACAGCAGGCTTCTGGTAGGGTCTCAAAATAGCCCTAGGATCCTCTGCTTTATTGTCTGTTTAACTCTAAAAGACGTGATCATTTACAAAATGCATGTGATGTTTTATAAAGTCAGATAATTGTTTGCTGAGGTTATAAATTAAATTCTCATAGACTTCTTTAAAAGTGGATACTTTTTCTCTTCTTTTGTTTTTTTTTTTTTGCGGGATTGAACTCTGACTCACTTCTGAACTTCTTCACTCTTCAGATCCAGAGGCTACTTCTTTCATATACAGTTTATGGTTGGGCTCATCAGTAACTTACATCTGTGTGGTTCAAAGCAACATTTTGAAAAATCTTCAAATAGTCAGAACTCTTTTAAAGCGCTGCAGACCCGACTGTGGCTTTAATGATTTTTGTGTTACTTCCAGTCCCAGACAACCCCAACATTTGAAAACGGCATGCATGTCTAAAATTCAAATTGTCCAAAAAAGTAATTTACATCAAATAGAGGATCTAGTTTGCTTGTGAGCTACTTCCTGCTGTGTGTTTTGGTATTTCATCAGAGATAACTTTGCCTGTTTACTCAAGCAGCACCGCTCTCTTTCTGCCGCATGCCAACTTATTACTGAAGACACTTGTAGCAGCTCTCAACAAACATCATATTGTCACACATGGGCGCCAATAATTGTGAACTCCACAATGCATGGGCGTGCGGTTGAGGCAGAGCCTCACGAAATCGCAGCTGCCACCGGCGCCTCGCCACCCGCCATGCAGAAGAAGGATTCTGTTTGCGCGGAGAGAGATGAAGGGGCGCCTCCCTGTCACGGAAACCTAACCATCTCTGATTGCATTCTTCAAGTGGTGTGTTTTTCATATGCTGTTGTTTTGAACAGATGTGTTGTTTGGAACAGATAAGAGCTACAGCGTGACGTGTACAAGCATTATAACTCGCCTTTTTAATGTTCTCCCTCAATCTTTTTCCTACCTACCCTCCCCCCTTTTTCTGGCTCTCTCCCACAACAGGTATCATGTGCCTCCGTCTGTTTATGCTGTTAGAGTAGCTTTTAAGTTAGATCCTTTGAAATGGAAACTTCGTGCGCTCTCTCTCTCTCTCTCTCTTTCCACCAGGCTTCCTAGAAGTAGACTCGTGCTCAATCTCGAGGCCTCGTTCTCATTTCATGATAATCAAGCGATACACAAGACAGTTCCTCTGCGTTTCCCTCCGCGGAGCCACAGCACATAATCTAATGCATAGAGTCTAATAGTACTATAAATATTACGCATCCAACAAAGGCCACTGTGTAATCTACTCATGAGGGATTTGTCTGTTGCTTGACTGATGGATCATTTTGGAAGGTAAACAGGACCAGAAATGATAGCCTGGTGTACAGTTTCTCCTCCTCTGGAAGTGCGTGTCTTCCCTTCGTGCATGCCACTCTTCATTTCCTTTCCCATTCAACTACCAGGGGGCAACAGACAGCATTCAATCATCACAGGACCTGATAGCTGTAAATTGTATTTGCGCGCCGAAAATGCATAATCAACAGCGGTACTTTCTTATTCATAATCTTCTCTGTGGCTCCTTTCGCTTAATGCATTCATATTCAGGTTTCCTAGATAGGAGTTGGGGCAGGGGAGAGGGGTGGGGGGACGGCAGCATGGTCTGATTACAGACGATGCTTTGAGCGCTTGCTGAAATGGAACCGACCCCCTTCTCTCCTCCTGGTTGTCCTTAGTTTTCTGCTGTTTGGTCAGTCTTCATTATTAATGGGATTGTCATGCCATATCTCTTTTATATATAGAACCTTCTAGTCCTCATTTCTTGTACTGCCTGCGTAGGTCTGTGTAGCTCACTCTGCTGACTTACATGTTCAGCACGTGATTAGTCCGTGTGCTTGTGAGGCACGCCATGTTTGGAGGCATCTTTTTTGTGTACTAGTTGTCACTTCACCACAGTTCACCATGCTGGATCAGAAAAAAATGTTATATTCATGAGGCTGTGTACAGTAGTTTTCTTTTCCCAACAAATGGCCCTCGTGGCAACATTGCAATTCAGTCAGTGATGGCTGCTGCATGCGGACATGCAATACGCCCTGCTGGGAGACATTAGGAGGCCGTTGTGCCTCTTCTCGGCCACAACAAACATTTTTGGAATATGCCAAAGAGCTGGATTTCTGTGTTTTTTGTGAAATTGAGTGCACTAACCGGGTCGCAGCAGGCTAATAAAAAAACAAAAAAGAGGCCTATTTGTGCATGCTGCTGTGCATCCCCAATTATACATAACACTGCACGATTTTTCTCCTGATGCACATATGCATATTGTAAGCCTTAGCATGTTTTCCATTTGAGTGGTGATTATGGGTTTTTACTTGTGTGCGTGTTTGTTTATGGTGCAGGGCAGTTCCTTTTAGTTGTTTGGGGCTCAGTCAGTCTGCTTGTGCTTACTAATAAATGAAAATGAGCCTATGTGCAGTGTGCTCACATGCCGCAAACATATTTCGCATGAAATATTCACCTTACTTTGCCAAAGTCTTGTCTGTCCACTCCATTTTTACTCACTAATGCTGCAATGGGTGCTTAACTTCAGCATGCCCATATCTCACACAGACACACCCTGCGGCCAGCTCTCTAAAAGAGACTCTTAGACATTTACACACATGACTTGCAAGCCCTCTGTCCCTCTGTCTTGTTTTGGGACTAAATGTGAGATGATCATTCCTGGCTGACCTAATTTAACAAGGTTAAGAGTCTAACTTCATGCTAGTGACTCTGTGAGGCTGTGTTTGGTACAGTGGTGCTTTGAATTAAATGCTAACCCTTGCTAATTAGCTCTAAACATGGACTACAGCTGAGGCTGATGGGAAAACTATTAGATTTGCAGACAACTGATTATGAATGGGAACTGTGTGTGTGTGTGTGTGTGTGTGTGTGTGTGTGTGTGTGTGTGTGTGTGTGTGTGTGAAAGACAGAAGCAGTTTACAGGTCTGAAGAATGAAACCCAAGCCTGCCTTAAACCTGCCTTCTTTCTTATGGCCAGCAGAGGGCAGTGACTCTGGTTGCACAAAATAAGTCCGATTGTATGGCCGTGTATGGGGTATGATTTAGGAGCTAACTGAGCACTTTCTTGATCGTTTCAATTTTTACTGAAAACAACATGATGACGATTCTGTAAATTATGACCAGAGTCAAAATAGACTGGTTTGGACTGGCTGATTTTCATAACACAAAAATGGCTCCCATATGGTCCTCGAGCCTCCTCTGTAGTTAGATCCACCACTCACATGTTGTATAAGTTTGAAAATGCTGTCTTAGTGATAGCCAACAAAAGTCAGCTTGAGGCTTCAGGACAGAACTTCACTACATTCATCTTTTCTATGACAGGAACATGCTATTTATCCTCAAAGTCTTGGCAGTTCCTGCCGTATACAGGTTGATATTTCACTGAATAC
This sequence comes from Haplochromis burtoni, assembly GCF_018398535.1. Classification (NCBI taxonomy): domain Eukaryota; kingdom Metazoa; phylum Chordata; class Actinopteri; order Cichliformes; family Cichlidae; genus Haplochromis; species Haplochromis burtoni. The sequence continues at coordinate 1,061,853 of NW_024582559.1, read as the reverse complement.
CAGGAATCGTTCTCCAAATAAAGGCACGGGAATCAGAAATGTCATCAGAATCCAGTCTGGAAACAATGAATGTGTGTTTTAAATTTGATGGTTTTGGGGACATTTCATTCCGGACAGATGTGGCGAACTGCTGGATTGACATTACCAGCGGGGAAATGGAAGTGCCGACTGCGGGCAAGTTGAAGTCTGTCCTGCAGCCTTTACAGCTTTTTATAAAGTCTCTAATCAGAGCCGTGAGTCGGGACCGTCCTCATCACAGACCAATCCCATCATAGTGCTCTTCCTGCCCTGTGCCGAGCTGTCCTCTTGACCTCTCCTCTCCCTGATAGCTTTTACCTTATTTCTTCCTCATCCTTTGCTGGAGCATGTTCTCGTTTTTATAGTCCTTTCCTTCTTCTCCTCGATTTCCTCCTTGGAGAGGTCATCTCTTAGCTCTTTGCCAGGCATTCACTCCTGAGATTACCTCTTCATTTACACACCCATGCAGACACCCACCACACAGACACACGACACACACACACACACACACACCACACACACACACACAACACACACACACACACACACACACACACACACACACACAGCACACACACACACACACACACACACACACTGAGACTCCTGCCGTCATTTTGTCCTTCAAGCTAATATCTCGTGTTTCGGCTTTGCTCTGGTACCCGCTGCACACCTAAACACAGACCATGCTCGGAGTTTGGCAGTAACTATCTTGCTCCATTTTTCATCACCATATCCTCCAAAAAAGGCTTCAGATTTGTCTTAGTGTTTTGTAGACAGGGTTAGACTGCAGTTTGGTTCAAACTCTTTATGACACTGTATCAGTTTTCCTGTGTGTGCACCTGGCTGGAGATACACTGGCTCAGGTCAATATATCATGCCTCAAGAGATAGCTCAGAGTTTGGTTTTTATCTCTGCAGTGTTGCTAAAAGCAGATTGTGGTGTGTGTGTGTGTGTGTGTGTGTGCACGCGTGTGTGTATATATATATTTATGTGTGAGGATTCTGCAAGTGCTGTCATTCGAGGGTGTCACACCAGGCTGCGCTCACAAAAGGACTGTTTTTAATGTGCGTCTGTGATACAAACTCGCCGAGACTGGATAGGTGACCTCGGAACCAGCTGTTTTCTCCTCACTGTACAACACGAGCACAAAGCGGAATGGCAGTAATTACTATCCCAGCATCACCTCATTGAGCCATACCGCTCAGTGTTGAACACATCGCTAATGTAATCACACTATGCTGCGCAGTCTTATGAGCAGACTTAATGTCGAGTGCGTGTCATTTGAGAGCCCGCTGCCACAGTAAAAGTTCCGGCTGGTTTATAAAGGCACATGTTTATTGTATCGTGCATTAGGCCCATTAGCCTCAGTTCTAGCTGAACCCAGCTGCTTTTCCCAGGGTCATTCCTTCAATGTGAAACTGAACTGCACGACATGGCCAACACCGACTCCTCTCAAAATACTTCAGAGCTAATGGAAGTCTTGGTAATTGACATCAATACTCACTGCTCTGGCTGTGGGTTGTCAGCACCAATGACAGAGGCTATTTTTGTCTTCATATCTCATGTGATCCATGTTTACCTTCTCCTGGAGGAGCTTTGAGTGTAGAGGTTATGTAGTTGCCTGCTCTCTCTTTAAGCAGTGGGGTTTTTTGTATCCAGAGTTATGGATAGATATTTATGCAGAAGAGGTATATTCTTTTTATAACAATCAGTGGTCATCCCCTTTAATTATCTGGCTTTTCAGTTGAAAAAAGCGAAGTTCCCAGCAGGGAATTAAAAGCTCTAGAGCATGCTGCAAGAGGCCCACAATGCTGATGCTCTACAATATTAATGCTTATGGAGCCCATCAGCTCTAATTATGTCAACCTTCCTCGATGCGATCAGGAGTACTCTTGAATATTAATGCCAAGCAACTCTTAACAGCAACGTCACCTCATCAGTGCAATAACATCATTAAGAGTGGTGCATTTGAATAGTGATTGATCCTGGGGTTTGGGTGAGCTTTAAGGCTAGCTCACTATGCACATTTTGGGATACCCATCTGGCTTTTTATTTGATAAGACCTTGGATCAGGGGGCAGGGTGGGAATTTGCCGTCTTCAAGGTGTGCAGTTCTTTCTCATGGCGGGTCAAATTTAATCAGTACTTGTATGTTTTCCTCAATTTATCCACACAGTGGAGGCAGCTTGCCATTATCATGCAGGGAAACATTTGTTGTCGCTTGATTACGCTAATGGGGAAGCACACACGAATATGAAATGTTGAACGTTATTGAAATTAGGCTTAATTGCTGATGGCATCTCAGGTTAATTTGTATTCCCTCGGTGTGAAATGTCTGTGTTTGTTTTTGTGTGCTGAGCTGCGTCTAAGTGACTGTAGATGCAGAGTACAGGAGGCCCCGAATTCACCGGGGTTCATTTTTGCTTGTCAGAAAAACAGAAAGAAATAAAAATAAGAGGACAGTTGAGCGGAGATGGTGGTGTAGATCTCTGCACATCGTTAATGATAAATAGCTTTTCGCTCGTGAATCTTCTCGTTTTTATCCCCTCAGTCCAGCCGTGATGCTCGGCCACCGGGGTGCACCGGAGGGGAGGTGGAGTTGAAAGGAAGCACGTTTGGCTGCTTTACCGGGCGATGGCAATTTAAAAGCACTTCAGTGCACAGACTCACACACACTCCAGATGAGGTTCGCCTGCAGTGAAGACCTCTTTAACCAGGGGAGGAAGAAAACAGTTTGAAGATTTCAAGTAGCTTCTTTTATCACCTCATCTCAGTGCTAGACTTTTGTCTTTTGCTTCTTAATTATTGATGTTGATGCGATTCATTTCTTGCCAAGTTCTCCATTAAGGACCGGCTCTTAATTGTGGAGGCAAAAAACAAAGATAAAAGAAGGGCAATTAACTCCCAGCATTCCTGATGCACTCGTGACGTGCCGTGATGGAATTTTCTTCTCTCATAAATTTTTTTGAACCTTATGGGTAACTAATAGCTTGAGATGTTACATATAATGCATGTAACTTACAACGCAGCACAAAACAGGTTGTAGGTCAGCCAGTAAAGCAGGGCATCTATGGATTGGAAGGTTGATGGTTAAATCCCTGGCTGCTGCAGTCTGCATTGCCTGAGTTGCACTTGATATGTTCATCAGACAGAAAGCATTTAGATGTAGAAGAAGGTACTTATATGAATGGAAGAGTGAGATGTGCTTTATAAAACACTGTATAAGAACACCTGTCTGTTTACCATCTGTCTATTCTTTTTCATTTCCACATTTTCTACATTTCGTTAATTATACTACACACATGTAAAAGGCAACACTGTGTAAATGGTTTGATATTTGGTTACCCGGCAGACTCATTTTTCAAGTAAAATGCTCCACTGTGAGCATTTTCTGTTTTTTCTCCTGTCTGAATCACAGTAAGCTGACTGTTTTGACTTTTTTGTCTGCTAATAGGTGGCAAAGTGGTGCGATGGTTAGCATTTCACCTCACAACAAGAAGGTCCTTTGTCCTGTACTGCCCCATACCTGCCTGGCTGCGTGGGCTCTCTCCAGGTACTCCGATTTCCTCCCACAGTCCAGAGACACGCATGGTGTTAGGTTAATTGGTAATTCTAAAATTGACCGTAGGTGTGAATGTGAGTGCGAATGGTTCTCTGTCTCCCTGTGTCAGCCCTGTGACAGACTGGCGGCCTGTCCAGGGTGTACCCCGCCTATCGCCCTATGACACTGGAATAAGCTAAATTAGTAGTTTCAAAAATCTGTCCTTTATTTCACACAGGAAACGAACTTCTGATTTTTTTTTCACAGTAACAATATGTGCACCATGTGACACCAACTATAGTAAAATCTAAAGCAAAAAAAGCCGCATGCCAGCACAAAGCACTTGATGAATCAAGAACACTTCATTGGGCAGTTGTTGGTTTTGTGTCTATCAGCAAGACGCCTACCTTCAGGAGCCCTGGTTGGGGGGGGGACCTGGATCAAGCAGGTCACATAACTCATCTTCTCTTAACACCTTTCATGACCTGTAATTTTTGGAGCTATTTTCAGCCGCTCACTTGTTATAAGGGCTCACCACAGCAGGTAGATCTGCATGCTTGATTTGGCTGGTTCCCATTCTTGATGGTACCTCAAAGAGGAATTGTGTCTCTGGCTGGAGCTGAACCAGGAACCGTGCACTTGCTGAACGAAGGTGCGAACTACTACACTACAGAACGATTAGTTTGTGTGTGAGTTATACTTTACTTTCTGCATATGTTCTACACATATATGAGCTTGTGGCTGATGGACAAATGCTTTGCATGGGCCTTCCCAGTGAGCATGATCAGAATAAAGGGGAGTGGGCTTGTTAAGTAAAAGAGTATTGGCACTATAAGTAAAACAGCCATTTACTTTTATAAGTGCATATGGTACAGAAATACTGGACTCTGCTGCTATTGCTCTATTGTGTTATGGTAACCTTGTCTGTCTATACTTTGTCAAGCTTTCTTAGTTCAGCTCCACTGCTCTCATCAGTTTAATTTCCAGTGACTAAGACATTAACGTTTCAGGCCAGAAATAACAAAATGAGGTGTAGTAATTAAAATACACCAACCACAGAGGTGATGATCGCTGTCGATGTCCATCACATGTAGTCATTTACACCTTTGCAACCAGTAGGATATAGCAGCTTTAAGTAGCAGCTTATGTGTGCTTACAGACAGCAGCATCATGGCAAACCACATGTACCACATTAAGTACCAGTGATGTAGTGCAAACCTAAAGCCTTCATTTTCATGTTTTTTGGTGGCTCCCATGTAGTATGACAGTAGCAACCCATCATCAGTTCACATAATGCACAGCATTAATGCAGGCAATGTAGGTCTAAGCAGCCATGCGGAAGAGAAGGTCAGGCTGGAATATACAGGATGGGAGAATTTGGCCTATCTGTGGAAATTATCCAATGTGGGGCAAGTCAGGAAAATGATAATGACTAAAAGATCTCATGCAGAACAGAGTCGTAAATGTGTGAATCAGTGTGGCACAAGGAGCCTCCTTGTGCGAGGCTATAAAGGTGAATATACAGTGACTGTGCAGCAATTTTCATTTCATTTAAAACTTCCAGTTGGTCAGAAAATGCAGCACAGATTGTTGCTGTTGAGGCTCAGATCTATGTGCTAGGTTTAGTTGTGCTGTTTGAAATGAAAGCACAACAATTTTATAAACGTAGTATTTAGAGATATATTACTCTGGGTTTTAAGTGATGCTCATGTGTGCTGCTTTATTTTATTTAAAAAACAGTTTATGAATGATTTCTACACAGGGATGATGGGAGATAATAAAAATACAACTTACTTATCCCTCTTCCAACTCTTCTTCTTTTCTATTATTTCATTTTTTTAGAGCATTTTGGGACAGAAGGAATGCACCGTATGTTCACACAGCACACTTCACTGTTAAAGTTTGCTTTTGCTTCACGCTGACCCATTTCACGGAGGTGAAATTCCCGGCTATTGTACTGAACCTCCTGTCCCCTCTTCTCTAGTCCCAGCTGAGTGGCTTCATCATCTCAGGGAGGGCCTCTGAATGGGTGTTTACACATTGTGACTGTGTACATAGTCGACCTTGCAACCCTTTTCAAAGGATTCTGTTCCCCAGCTTGCATCAGGGTTTGGTCAGCACGGACAGGCAGATAGGCAACGTGGGCAGACCCGTCTGCTTTTCCGAGGAGTCTGTAAATTCCAGACTTCCCTCGACTGAAGCTGCAGGAAGGGTGACGGAGGGATGGACTCAGTGTGGGGAGCAGGACTCTGAGTTCAGGCTTTAATTCATACATTTTTGTGGATCTCTCTCGGAATGTTGCTGTGAACAAGAAAAGGGATCGGAGGCGAAGGGAGAGAGAAAATAACTTTCTGTGGCATGGACTGAAACATCCAGAACATCTGCTGGATTTGTCTGCTCTGTCTAGTCCAGGGGACTGAGACGACCTCAAAATAATTCATGTTACACCCTCGCATTAGTGATGTGCTGCTTTACTCTGATTCTGCTCTCCTTTCTTAAAGTTCTGCTTGTTAGATTTGCCTGAGAGCTATGTGTGTTTGAGTGTTGTGTTGTGACACTTTAAACTGTCAGCACCCTTAGCTCAGAGTGACGAAACACATAAAAGATGCATGTTGTGATATCAACTACTGGTTTAAGTCTCCAGTTTAATATTTTGGGGCCTCAAGTTGATCTAATGGCCACCTGAGGGTGTCTTCTAAAGCACGTCAGTTACCACGGACCAGGGGTGGGCAACTCCAGGCCTCAAGGGCCAGTGTCTTGAAGGTTTTAGATCTCACCCTGGGTAAACACACTTTAATCAAATAATGAGTTCATTACCAGGCCTCTGGAGAACTTCAAGACATGTTGAGAAGGCAATTTAGCCATTTAAATAAGCTGTTTTGGATTAAGGACACATCTAAAATCTGCAGGACAGCAGCCCTCGACGCCTGGAGTTGGACACCCTTGCAATAGACTCTGGTATTAAAATAGCCAGCTTCAGTTTTGCAAATGACATGTTTACAGTCTGGTACAAAAACTGTTTTGATTTTATAGCTCATTTTATTACAGTTGTGCAAGTGCTGATTTTTTTTCCCCAGATTTAATTATTTTAGCTACTGTTAAGACAAAGTGATGCTACAGTGTATATAAAAGTTAGACACCGCCACCCTGATGTCACCAACCAAATTGTGCATTATGGGATTTGAAGGTAAGGATCTGTACCTGTCTGTGTGCGTAGGCCAAGGGAATCAAACATAAAGCCCAGAGGGCAGAATCAGCGTGGCAAACGCTCTAATCTGGCCCACTGCATGGCTTTGGAAAATGTGAAAAAAAGGCATGAAGTTTAGACTTTTAATTGTTTTTTCTTTAAGTTTGACAGCTTTTCCTACATTAATGCTATGTTAGGATAATTAAGCAATAGAAAAACGACTAAAAGTTCCTGTTTTTTCATTATTTACCGTGGCAATTTCAGGGGATATTTCAGGAAGGAAAAAAACGTTTTAAGTCAACAAAATCTTTGTTTTTTAATTGTAAGATATTTCATGCAGTGAGTTCCCAGAACTTTTGATGATATGTTAGGAATAGTTAAACTTTTTTATACAGACAGAAAGGTCAAACCGTGAGGTGGTAGTTGTTGTGATTTGGTGCTATATAAATAAAATTGAACTGAATTGATTCTGCTCCCTCGAGACCACAGCGGGCTTTATGTGGCCCACAATGTAAAATGAGGTTGACATCCCTGCTGTAGGCCTTTAATGTCCATTAGAGGAACTGCAGTTTTTGGCTCTCCTGGATTGGCCTTGTTTGTCGTCAACTGAGGATTTCACTCAGTAGTGACCTGCGTGTGGGCGGCTTCTGTTGCAGAGATGAATCATTATATAAATTCAAATGTAATCCTGTTATTTAACGTTGTGCGTTTTTGTATCATTTTGATGTTTTTGACCTGAAAGTTCAAGCTGCCGTTTGCAGTGGAGGGGAGTTAAAAGTGGTGCTCTGCAATGACTGCAGTGTTTTTCACAGTGACAAAGATGCTACTGGAGACAAAAAACTGCAAGTATAGTTGGAGTTTGGAAACAGGAGGGAATGAAAGAGAAAGTCAGGACTAAAGCAACAATAACACATAATCTGCAACTCTGCCACTTTTTTTCTTCTTCTGTTTTTTTTTGCACTTTCCTTACTGGGAGACAGCTGCTCTACCTTAGCTATTCCCTGGTGGTTTTGATGGATTCTTCCCCTCAGAAGAGGCAACGACTCCTTGGCTTTAACACAGCGTGCAGCTAGCTCAGGCCCAGCAGCATTTACACAGGAATGAGTCTGGGAGATGTACCACAGAAAAAAAAATAATTCTGTGTAACTCGGCTGAGTTTAAGTTAATAAAAAGTGTGAATGGTGGAAAATATTTGAATTCATCTGAGATGCTGAACAATAACCGGCTCGTGACCTCATTATGCGGATGTATACATCACCAAGTAAAAACCTCAATCTGACGTTCATGCTCCAAAAGAAAAATCAAACCCAAACATATGTTCTGTGATTTTATGCAAATATTCAAAGACAAAATTAGACTTTGGTAACGCTCTGAACTTTTTTTTTTTTCTTTTTCTTGTCTTTCAAGTACTTGCCAACTTTGCAGAAAAAAGAAAAGAAAACAAACACGCAGAAAAAAACAGCAGATTTTTTTGTCTTTTTGGTTTCCACTCAGAGAGAGGGAAAGCACATTGTAAATTATTTAGGCCACCTATGCAATATTGTAGTAGAATTTGTGTAATTCAAAGGAATACAGTGAAGCAAACCGCGGTATTCCTCTAGAAGAAGTCTCAAGTATTTGTTGAATAATGCATGCTACAGCATAAGACAGGCAGCCTCTGATACACAGGGACTGAGACTTGAGATTACAGTGGATGATATGACCTTTCCTTTCATGAAAAATTAACTGGCCTGATATTGAGCAGATGAAGCTTTATCCAGTGCAATCCTCCAATGAGAGCTAAGAAGCAGATGTGAAACACAGGAACTGCATCATTATCAAAAGCTAGAGAAATACTTTTACTATTAAACAGTTGGTTAAGTCTTTTTCTATTGTGGGTATGATTACTAATATTTTAATCATTACACCTACGTTTTTATTGCGTGACCTACAGAGATAACTGTGAACTCTTATTTTGTTGAGAACAGATACCTTATAAGGGTTTCAATGTGCCATTGTGCTTTCAGTCTCCACTGAGAACTTATCCATAGATGTATAATACAAAAAAGGGAGGTTGGCGAGTAAACAGTCTGCCAGTGCTAGCCTTTAGGTGCCAATCTGCCTGCAGTTTGATGTCGGAAAACCTAAGATGCTTTCCAGTGTATCAGAATACCGTATCACCACTGCAAATCCCAAATTCGCTCCACGTACTGTATGCTTGCTTTTCAAAGCCCACAACAGCTTTAAAAAAAATTCCCAAACTTTCCCAACTACTCCTGCTGCTCAGGCAGGTATAAAATAAGCAGCGCTTTGATGTCATAAAAAAAACTTAGTCCCTGCTCTCGCCGTCATTTTCCTTTGCCAAATGAGTCACAGATGAAAAATACCATATTATACAGCAGGACCGTCAAGCTGTCACTTAGGTAATGAAGTTGGTCCAAACCATTTGTCTTATTTTGTCACGCTTTTTCCCCATTAGTCATACCGCGCTAACCATTAGCTCCTCAGGAACCCCCTTCACCCAAGGACACTTAGGCTCTCACTCCAAGTGCGACCGAGGCCGACTGATGCACCGTGGAAGACGACACGGCGGGCGCGGCGGAGGGGGTTGAGACTGATACCCGAAGAAGAAAAGAGCTGCAGAGCGTGGCACTGAGACTCGAGCGCCATCCAAAAGCAGCTTCAGTGGAAATGGACGGGTGGATTAATTAGTCAGAACTGACTTGTCTTAAAGAAGCGCTCATATTTCCAAATCACAGATGCATGATGCTGAAGTTGGAGATGAGAATTGGAACTTGTGCATCGGGATTTATGTGTGAGCATCAAGTGAAGACTCAGGAGGGAAAGGAGGAGCACACTGGATAAAGACAGCTTCAGGCAACAATGGCAAGGATAACAGACCATGTTACTCTGACCAAGATAATCTAAACTATAGTGTAGCGTATAAGTAATAGAAGGCGAGCTCAAAGAGAGTGAAATTGAGAGAAAGGGAAGAGTGGGAAGAGAGCGACGTATGGAGGCTTGACCAGCGCCAATTTCTTGAGTTATATCTTCGGGGTACGGCGGTGTTTGCTGAACGACATTGTTATTACTCAGCCAAGTGTGGTAAACACTAACTGCTTTGTGAAAGCCAGAGGCAGGGCTTTTGCAATAAAAGTAGAGTGCCTTTGTTGTCGTATAACATGTTTTTAAGATACAGCACATCCATATTGAAGCATTGAAGGTGCATAGCATCCTTTTCCATTTAGAGGACTTCTTAAAGCACTGCTGATAGATTGGGCTCGAGGGGAAAGCCGTTTTTCTTTGGATAAGTTCAGTGTTGTGGCAGGAAGTGGCCAGTGCAAGCTCATGCACCGATCGTTAGGGAATGCGCAGCTCGGTATGAACTGCATGGCACAAGGGACTCCTACAAGAAGTTTTCTTAATAAATGGATTTGAGACTTGAAGACCATGTCTCATGTGGCTCATCTTTAAAAACGTGGTCCAACTGCAAGACAAAGAAATACACGTCCCTCACATAACTTGACCAGGTGTATGTTTAAGTGCAGGTGTGTGTGATTAAATAAAGCCTAATGCTTCTAAGTGAACTGTGTCCTTAGAGCTGGATGAGGGCCACGCGCGCTGTTATTCGCTGCTCCGACAGATGCCAGGGGGCAAGCGCGAGGGAGGGCACTAATTACCGGACAGCTGCCCAGCAGACCCTCACCCTGCCCTGGGGACAGACAGTCTATCTCATCCTAGCCCACACCCTCCTCCAAGCCTGGACCTAAGACCTGGCACCATCGTGGCCAATTTAAGTCTGTCTCCATCACAGGGAGTTGGCAGGGGAGCCTCAGGGGAGATGCGGTGGATCGGGATAGGGTGAGGAGCGGGGCTTTAAAAGCTAATATGTTATCACTCAGACATCCCGTGACGAATAAACAGCTATGATTTTAGACAAAGCTTATACCAAGTCACAAGCTCGGGGGATTGAAAGCTGAAGTCAGGGCACAACTTCAGCAAATAAATATGTTACAGACAGGTACAAAAACAGTTTTCCTTTTAATTTTCTCCTTTACAACAACTTTATAAGCAATTTATTAAAAAAACAAAAAAAAACAACAAAAAAGATTTCAGCAACTTGGGTTCATTATCTTGCACAAGGATACTTTGGCATGTAGAACAGAGCAGGGATTGAACCACAAACCTTGCGATTAGTTGATAAACTGCTCTACCTCTTGAAGCACAGCCACCTCAGTTAAAGCGAGCTAAGTTCCTCTCAAGTGCTTTTTGAGTTATTTAACAACATTAGCCTCGAGCCATAATGTTTTGCTAAGCAGTCAAAAACTCACAATAATGAAATCCATCAAGGAGCGCGGGCTGCACACTCCCCAAATGGTCGTCCATTTTCTGCCTTTCCATCAGCCATCAACTTAGCATGTGACCACTGCTAATTTCCACTATGGATATAAATATTTCATAGTTTGGTGCCACAGCAGACTAATAATATCTCAATTGATGCTTTGAGTAGACTGTGTCCTTCACCCTTCACTGGGATGGGTAGGAAAGGTATTTATAAGAAAATTGAGGTCACCACTGAGAGGAGGGCTGGCTCTTGGCCCAAAGAATATAGAGTGTTGGAGAGGTTCAGGCAGACTCATTTTGTTGGAATTGAGGGGCTAGCGAGCAGAATGCTCATCTTGCTGTTGGCATAAGCGTGAGAAGAGGAGCTAAAGGTTGAAATTATGCACCCAGAAAGCATTTGGCTCGGGTGAGGAAAAAGTGCAACGCAATAATTAAGCAGCACAATAAAAATGATTAGAACTGCTTTTGACATTCTCATTGCGAATAACTTGCGTTTAATTGCAATCACAAATTTTAAATGCCAGTTTTATGTTCCATGGCTATAAGCTGTTTAAAGTTCAATAGCTATACTCTTTAAATCTCCTTCCAATTTCTGCTGTGAGGCAGAAAAAAGGAATAGACGCAGACAGAAGAGGAGACAAAAACTATGTGAAATTAGCCTCCGAAATAGAGAGGAAGTGGAGACGAAGGAGGGGAATGTCTTTCACTGGTAAGTGCTGGACAGTTTGGCTTTGCTGGCCCGGAGGAGGACCCGTGTGGCTCAGCTCGAGGCTAGTTAGCTATTCAGCCACAGCATCTGTTGCAGGCTAATGGATGTTATAACCTCATAAACGTCATGAAATTGGACATTATCCCTTAATTAAAAGAACAGAGATGCATTACAATGATTAGAGTGGCACTCCAGCGGACCTGCCACACGCTCCAATAATGTTTCTAGAGGACGCAGAGCTCCTCAGCAAGGTGTTGGCGCAGGAGGGGGGTGTATAATATTTTTAATGAGCCCATTTCTGTTACGAGCTGCAAACTTTTGGTGCCCCGTCCAAACTTGGCGGGATCCTCGAAGTTCCTCCAAGCATCTTGACCTTTACCCCAATGCCTGTAGTGCTAAGAGAATAGCTCCAAGCTTGCCCTATTTTTCTCTTTTTTTTATTTGCATTTCAGGAGCTTTTGATAATGTGTCTTTGCAGTGATTATGTGCACGGCGCCAGCTCAGAGGAAACAGCTGTGCTATAAACCAGATATAAAAACAAGGCTTGATGCTTGTGTTCCACAGCACCTGGGCCATCAGTGCCCAATAAATACCAGCGGCCAATCAATCTCAAAGCCTTTCCCCGCTAAGGAGCTTCATGAAATCTTGGACAGAAAACTGCGACTAGATAATACAGCCTGGTGTGGGAAGTATTAACCCTCATTTTGGCCTTTACTCAGCGACAATTCAAAGCACTACAGTTGAAATTCCTGGACCGAGTCTGTGAATGTGCTGTAAAGGTCACAAGAGGCCTGCACTCACATATCTGTCATTGCTTGTCAAGTGCTCCGTGCATGAAAATGTCACATTGTCTGAGGAAGTGGTATGTCGCACAGGTGTCTGGTGACCTCTTTGGTACACATTGGTATCACATGATGTCATATCCATTTAAAGTGACCAGTCCTCAGTGTACTATAAATGCCTTTCTGTGTTATTTGCTTTTATGAGCAATGTGCATTGTGTCAGTAACCCTGTGTTATGCAAAACTGGGAGGAATGACACAACCTGCACGATATCGCTGCATGCGTTTGGTTGAACCAATTACATGCCAACATTCACAAGACGTGTCACCGGTACTGCGCGAGCTACGCGAGAGCGATCGCGGTGCCACTCTCGGCTCTGCAGGAATCCATGTGAAAAGTAATTGTGCATTTCTCATTTATGTATTAGGCAGTCTGTCTCCTCTATGATCTATTTTCTATCGAGACAGACACAATAATATAACACCGAGCACACGGCTTGATAAAGAGTCTATTTTTGCTCAAAGCTCCTTCCTCTGAATGAAAATGAATGAAGGCGTGTTGCAGTGGTAATGTATCAACATAAAATATTGAAATAGCCCAACCAAGGGCAAACTGCATGTAATTGAAACTCTCTCTCTGTACTGAGAACAAGGAACTGGTGTCCCCCGCATCTGAGATTTGGCAGAAGGGCTTTCAGAAGGCATTTGTTTCAGGTTTCGCTTCTTCTTCTCTTCCTCCCCAGAGTTAATTGCTTTTTTTTTTTTTTTGAGAAATTTGTATCCCAAGCATTAGGTTTCTGCTGCCTTTTTATTTTTTCCCCCTAACCTTTATTTTCGGACATTAAAGGGTACTTCCACCCCCATGCACGAGCTAAGATGATTGATTGATCTGTTCCGTTTAACCTTGATAAGGGAGAAAATGGAAAAACAAATTACAGTATCGACACTGCTGTGATGGCATGTCGTTTGCTCGGGTGACCCAGAGGTGAGTCAGCGGTGACTCTAAGGAAAAAGAGAGGCGCCGCTGTCCGGTACGGAGAGCCTCCTATCTATTTCCAGTCTCCCTCTAAATTGTGTGGTATTTGGGCCTTTAACGAATCCACTTGTGCTTAAAGCAAGCCGCGGACAATGCTAGGCTTCTTCTTCTACTTCCCTCACATTCAGCCTGTGTTAGAGAGCTTTAGTGAAATGAGGTGTGGGATAGAAGTCAATCTTTTTTAAATATATTTTGCATAACTGGAAAGGTGTCATCAATGCAAGGTGATTCATTATTTAAGGATTATTGTGTGTATTCAAGAGATTTAGGCACAGCTTTTAAGGTACCACTGCCAGTAAAAATAGAAAAAAATAAAAATCCACAATTATTAGAATCTTTATGCGCCTTCAGCTTGTCATCTCTTAGCTCATGTAGTCATATATTCTACATGTAGCGATGAATCAACACCTCCCATGCTTCTCTGATGGCTGCTTTGTCCTCTCCAGCATGGTGAAGAGCACCATGGGCTGGTCACCCCCTCTCCAGATTCCCTACATCTGGCAGCACCATTAATCTTCCACAGCAGCTGTGCCCCTTGTACCTGTCTCTCTTTGTGTAAGGGAGATGGAAAGTCATTTTTAGTCATTATCTTCCCCCTGGCATATGCTCATTCTGCTTATCGCTTTTAACCTGCACTTTGACGGTGAAACTAAACCCCTCCTGCCGATTCACTCGGACGGCAGCTGACCGGCAAGATGCTCGGCACGAAGGCTTCATCGTCAAAGAGGCGACTCGTTCGTTTTGACTGAACTTGTAAAAGTTAGCGAGAGAGACAGGAAGACTCGCTCAGTCCTCAGCAGGTCTGCAAGAATTCCAAAAAGGGGGACAGCTGGCGGACCACAAAGGAGAAAGAGGGCAGTCTAAGTGGTGACAGACTGCCCTCTATGTGGTATCAAGTTTACAGGGTGTAGCCACTGGAGGATAAACACATGGAAACCAAAGTAGCCATTTTGCTGGACTGCCCCTTTTGATGTGCACTCATCTGTCTCTGGGCAGACTGTGCGTGTTAAACTGCTAATTAATGGCTGACACCGAGGAGTGAAAAATGGTGCTTGTGAAGTTTTACAAAGACTGCTAGACGTTTGATGGAGCTTGGGTTGAAAAATGATTAAACTGTGGCTGGAAGCACGCTAGCTCTTATTGGCAGCTCACCCGCACAATTTTAACTGCATATTGAATCGACTATAGAGATTTAACAACCTCCTCCTTGGAGAAATGTGGAGGCTCACATCTTAAAGCATCTTCATTCAACTGCTAACGGCCAGCGAGATTTGGCCTCTGCTACTGCTGCACTGAAGCTTTGGCACTGCTTACTCAGTCCCGCCTATAGGTTTTTACCATATGCAAGCGGGCCTCAGAAAGATGTAGACCAGAAGCACAATCTGCCACAAATTCACAGGGGAGAAGCTGTAATCAGTGTAGAAAGTTTAGGTGGCAGCTCACCTTATGGCCTCTGCCCAGCTGGCTGCTGTTGGTGGTTTGAGTGGTCAGTGGGGTTGCCCAGGTTGAGTTAGCTTAGGCGGCAGCTAATTAGATCAGGGAATGGAAAGCTTCCTGTGGCTCGCCTTCACAGCCTGAAAGGTTATTGACATGGCCACAACAGCAATATCTAACGTCAATCCAATCTTAGTATCTACAAACATGAACACAGCGGCAGCCTTGGCTGACAGTCTTGAATTGATGGAGTTGAAATGTGAAGACTTCACTATAGGGTTCCTCAGACTAGTATATTTAATGCTAATAAATGTTTTTGAGTAGCGCTTTACTGGATAATGGTATAAAATTTTGGCAACAAAAAATAAGTTACTCCTGTAGGGGTTGTTTTTTTGGGGGTTTTTTTTGGGATAATTGTTAGGACTTGGGCTAAAAATCTCTGCAACTAAATGCTTTCATGAAATTTTCACATGCATATGTGACTACTGATGCGCTATAGACGATTTGATTTCCTTATTTGAGCCCTTACTTCTTCACCACAACTCAATGTGCTTTTTTTGTTAGTATAATCTCCATGTATACACTTGGTGTGAATTTAGTAAAGAAATGTGTTTTCCTCAGAAATTTGAATTCTAAAAGCTGATCTTTAATGAGCGTGGTCTTAACTCAGATCTTAGAAAAAAAGGCCAGTCATTAGAATGGACTTCACATCTGCTCCACCAGCGTTACTCCTGCATGTTCATGCTAATGAATTTTTTTTTTCTTGCAGCATGTGTCGTGCTGATTTGGTTTTTGTGATTTGCTGCAACTTCGCAGGATCAAAGCCAAGAAAAGCCGATTTCATTAACAATGAAACAAGAAAATTAGTTGAGCTGTACAGTGAACAGGAAATAACATGCTGGTTGCCAGGCAGTCCAACTTGATGTCAGTCAAGCATGCTGACCTGTTCGTGGGTAATGACCACAAACCAGACACAAACTGCAAGACTATATCTTAGAATAGGTAGTTCTTAGTGAAAACCCCTCACTAAACTCCTCCTCATTATATATATCAACAGATTTCTGGCCCTCTGTTATTGTTTGAGCTTTTGCTTTCAATAGATAGTGTTGTAGTAGTACAGAGTAGGCAGGAAAGTGGGAGAAGACACGCAGTGAAATACCTCAGGTCAGACTTGAACCCAGGCTGCTGGATTTAAGCTCTGGGGCAAATGGTGCTCAAAAGAGCTTTAAAATCAACACATAATGTGTGGCATGCAACTTTGCTACTTTGCTGCACTGTAAAGGACTGTACAGAAAAGAACTAGACTTTATGCTCTCATAGGCATAAGTCTTACTCTGAGGTATTGGCCGAGAAGAATATTTACACCTGGATGTTTTGTGCACCACTTGCACTGACGGAAACCCATGCAATCCTTTTGGCACCTTTATATTCACAACATCAGCTTTTTCCACAGTGAGAGATTAAATAAAGATCTATGTCTGTGAAAAACTAAGGCTATCACCGTTTGGAAGTTGGCTAACAGTTTCAGTAGAATGATCACATGATGTTGAGTCATCTCACTAAGAGCACAGGTAACAGGTAATGTACTATTTTTAATTGAAGGCAAAACAACAGTTGAGGAGTAAAGGCACCTTTGTTGCTTTTTAAAGTTTAGGACCTGATTTCTGTGGGAAACCTGTTTTGGACATCTGCAGAGCAAGCAATCAAAGATCACAGGTGTGGAGCCCAATTTAGAAACCCACATCATAAGAAGAGTTATTTATCTCTTCAAGAATCCCTTTCGCAGAACAGCTCCACCTAAAGCCCTCATGTTTTTGGAGATGATCAGCAATTTTACTTGTTGTCTGTTAGAGATAACCAGATTTGCCGTTTTGATAAAGGACAGACGACACTGTGTCACACGCATTTGACAGATTTCAACAATCAAGCAAATCATCTGGTAAACAAAACACTGGTAACCCGAGTGATGAGTTCAGAGGGTTCACTTCCGTAGTGGCCTATGGGAGTGAACCACTCAGCCACAAGGAGTCAGCAGGTTATGTAGCTGTCACCTGTTCTGTCAGGTGATGCTACCTGAGAGCATCTAATGAGAAAAACAATGTAGTACTGTATCCATTCACATTGTTCCCAAGGCGTCCAGCAAGCGTGCAATCTGATCATGTTGTCTGACCAGTTGGATCCTGATGGCCCCCCTACTTGAGTCAGACAATACCATTATCAGAGAGCAGCGTAGATTGTAGTATATGCTCATGTTAGTGTGACAATCCAAGTTACTAGCCTTGTCTATGTTTTTATGTGGGTTTTTTTAATGTTTACATTAGAAAAGTTAGACTTGGCAGTTGTTTAAGTGCTATTAGTCTAAAAAATCCCATCTTATTAATATCACAGTTATCATCATCTAATTTCATATATAATTATATAACACGATAGTTTGCTTAAAGAATATTTATACTAATTATACTTTTAAGAAGCAAAGTGTATCCTTCTTGTAAGCCAGCGCGTCTGTCCTACAAAGGTACACAACAAAGGGCATCCTTTCTGTCCTCATAGAGATGGTGCTCACACGTCCACTTGATAAAGAGAGGCTCGGAAACACATAATCCCCATCAATCCCCTTACTTCCTCAAGGTTCCCATTATTATAATCGCACCTCTGAAGGAGACCCAGAACCCAGCCAAACTTGTTTTCACCCTTTCAAGTCGATAAATCAGACGGGGCTTCTTGGCGAGTGGTCACTCAAAAGTGGAGAAAAAAGGAAGCAGCATGGTGTGGCTTCTCCTTGAAGCTGTTAAACCAGAGTGCAGTGCCTGAACCGCGCACTATGGCTGCCAAGTGACACGGTTGAGGTGGAGCTCCAGCTGGAGCTTTTGCCACACTCGATTCATAAAGGTTTCGAACGGCGCTCCTGAATGCCGATTACTCGGCCGAAAAAAGGATACTGTAACTGAATTTAATTTTTGATGGGGTACACGCAAGTTTAGAGAGGGGTTGCGCAACATTGTTTACAGAAGCCTTGAGGGTAATTCGAGCTTTTGTGTATCTGCCTGCTGTCAAAAGGGGGAGGTTTGTTTTGCTCCATCGAGAGACCTTTCAGAAGCTGCGGTTAGAGGTTAGGCTGTTACACAGCATGCATCTGCTTTGTCTGTGCTCCGTCTCCCCATAAGCACAAATACAGATGAAGTTGTTTTATGAGCTCGCCAAGTGAGAGGCACCCATTGTCTCTGTGTGAGGCTGATTCAAAATGGCCGCCCTCAGCACTCAAATTGATCATAATTGTATTCCCAAACTCCTGCTCAGCGGGGCATTACATTTTGTGTTATTGACTTTAAAAACACATTCAGCGATTCTACTTGCAATTTCATTACACCGCTGTCAATTACCACTCTGTGAACAAAACATGCCCGCAAATAAAATGTATGAGGTAATTTTCCAAATGCCACTTAGGAGGTACCGCTGTCTGAGCGATGGGCATGCTTAATTTGTGCACTTGCTTACTGCAAATCTGGTTATGCATAGGCAGCCGTGCACATTTCATTACCAAAACACTGGAGAATTGGGGTGATTGCCCTGGTGTTTTCACATCAATACATAAGAGGGCCGACCAAGCCCAGGTAATTAGGCATTACAAATGTTTGAAAAAAAGGGAAATTTGGTGGTCGCCCCCCTTTTGTTTTTTGTTCAAAGGAAACGCAAGGTGAGTGGAGAAATTATTGATCATAAATCCTGCTAACTAGACCAATTACCTACACATCCTTTTCCTTACTTCTGCTTAGTGTTTTCTAGGTCTTCCCTCTTGCGTGTGTCCTCTTTTCTGCCATAAACAGGAAATAAATGGAGCACCAGCAGCTAATTTGGCAACCTCTCCGCCACCAATTTTAAACCATAGCCTTCCCTGCTTCCGCTCGCTTGTTTAAATCACTTGGGACTGAATATATCAATATATGTCAGTATGTGTGTTTCTTTTTCTTTTAATCTCACAGCGAGGTTTCCTCATATCATCTGTCTGTTGGCAACAAAAAATGAAGAGGTCGTGTGTGTTGATGACCAGGTTAGAGGGCACTGAGTTGCTGGGGGCAGTGATAAGCACTTCAGAAACATATATAAAGAATAACAGCCCCCCCACCCTAAACCTTAAGCACTGCTACTGCCAACATTTTCCCGCCCCAACCAATTACAGAAACTGTAAAGAAACTGTTGGACATGTAAGAGGATCTGAGACAGAAGCATGTGACATTTTCTATAAATTCACTGGCAGTCGCCGAGTTTGTTTGCGTCCGTCTGCCCATTTTGATGAATTTGAAGGATACTGTGTGCCTGAGTGCACTCTTCATAAAGAAGAGTGGAGCGACAAGGGCTTTCTGTTTCTGAGCCGGGCAAAAAAAAGGAAAAAAAAAGTGCTGAAATGGGCTATATTGATCGTCAGCAGAGGGGAGTCAGAACAATCACCATGAATTAAACTCCTCAAGGTCTTAGGCAAAGGGGATTAACAAAATTATCTGGCCTCTATTCTGGCCATTTATTGTCGGTGCTGCTGTTGACAAAAGCTTGGAAAGGCAGCAAACGGAGTCGCGGGTGAGGCAGAGCGAGGGTGGAGGGAGGGAGGGCGGTAATGAGGGAAGCATTCTTGATGAGAAACTAACAACAATGTAAACACAGCAGATAAGTGCTTTCTTGGCCCGGCAGTATTGATCATGAATAGGCTTGGTGCTCAACTTTACAGGGTGAATTGTATTTTCCTGCTGGGTTTTGATAGCCAGCTGTTAACACACTGCGCAATTACTGGCTGTGAAGACGTTTTTTTTTTTTCTTTCTGTTTTTTTTGGGTGTTGTTTGTTGTGATGAGAGGAGGGAGGCTACGGTTAAATGTGTAGCCTCATTACAAAAATGCGTGTAAGTGGATGTGAGGCGCAATTAAAAAGTGAAACAAAGCCTTTGTTTCAAATCATCGGCAATGAAACCCGAAATTATCATTAGCACCACGGGTATGTTTGGTTGCACAATGTTCTTGAATCAAATGGCTTGCTTCTGCCTTTGGTGGTGTGGCCTCTCTCTTTTTTTTTTCTTTCTAATATTTCCTCTCCCCCACCCCTTCTTTCTCTCCTTTTACCGGTGGACTTGACTTGCAGCTAATTAATTTGCAAATTTTATTCTCAATAAAGTGCTTACAAAAAGATAATTGTGACTTTATTAACAGTTTCTTGGGCAGCAGATGGTGTTCTGCAGGCCTGCCATGTTGAATTAGTGATGACGCTGTCGTTTTATGCGCTCTCTACTGTGGCAACCCATAAAACTCCTAATTAAGGCTACAAATTAATACTACTTCTTCCCAACATTATACCCAGCCATTTCACCCAAAATTAGGGTAAACAAATACAAACACATACAGGTAAGTCTCCCATTAGTATGCACCCATTCTCTGTGTACAGTTGCTGCATTTATGTAAGGAATCTCTGTTATTATAATCATTTGTTCTATATTAAGAGCAATTAAATGCCTATTAAAGATGCCAGAACATTTGTTGGCTTGTTTGTGTTCGGCATTTACAAGACATCGGGTTCCTTGGAGCCAAATCTCGGTAAACTCCATCGACTTAATCCCTCCGATGTTTTATGAAAAACAAATTATGTCCGACTTCACCGCCGGTAATCCAGCGCATCAAGTATTGGTAACCGCCTGAAGGAGAAGTGCTTGCATTTTAATTAAGAGCCCAAGTAACGAGGCAGCAAAGTGCGCGGATTAGTGTGTTTACTTAGGAAGAGCAGAAGGAGAGAAAAAAAAAGATCTTCATTTCATTTTTTAATCTGGTCTTGGATCAGCTCCAAGCGTACAGTGACTTGACATATTTTGGGAATTGAGACACTGATCTTGTTTGGCAGAGAATACAAACCTGCCAGTGTTGGAACATCTTCAACATTTATTAATTTTTAGGTTCCAGGTGTTTGTCTGGTTTTTGTGTTTGTGTTTTTGGATGTGAATAAATTTTCGCTAATGCTTTGTAAAAGTTACTTTTAACTTGACAAGTTAGAAACCTTTCTGTTTTCCTTACACGTATTATCCTCGGCTCTGTGGCCTTGCGACACTTGTGTCTGTTGGAATTTGAAACAGTTCTGTGGCAATTACTCTCTGAGGTGTTTTAAACTGCTTGCCACGACGGTTTGCCAAAATTAACACATTAAAAATGAAATATCTCAAAATGGCAAAACTCACTATAAACTCGTGAAGGGGCAGCCGTACTTGCACTGTACTTACTCTGACAAAATTCCCTTAATACAAAGTCCAATATCTGTCTTTTTCTAGAGCTCTGACCCATGACTTAAAGTTTTAATGCAATCTAAACTTTAAGCTACAAATTTTAAGAATGGAAATACCTCAAAAAACTGCACTGCAGGTCCCATCATCAGTGGCGTGTCTAGAAAATTTTTGTTGGGGGGGCCAGGTAGGGGCACAGATTTGGAGAAGGGTGGCAGATGTAATTGGCAGATAATGTTTAAAAAAAAATTCTACCAACCATCCATCCATCCATCTTCATCCGCTTTGTCCGGGGCCGGGTCGCGGGGGCAGCAGCCTA
>NW_024582559.1:961624-1029183 GCF_018398535.1 Haplochromis burtoni | reverse complement strand
AGTCTTTTCAAATTAAAAGCCATCTAAACTGTCTCACGTTGTTTTGAGGAAAAAACGACTGAGTTCCAGACTGAGTGGACTTCGTAGGTGGTTACCGCCAAACTTGGTCACTTGCGAAGCACCCATATAATGAATGGATAAACATACAGTTGGTAACTAGCAGCTTTTACCTCCAAAATAAGGAAGATGGTCACGACTTAATGGTAAAGTGAAGGCTTTTGAAATAGACTTCACAACCAAGTGGTAACTTTTGTTACAACTTGTGATCATTACCACTGTATGCTGTTAGTGTTAAGGTGGAATTTTTGGAATACAGACAACCGACCTATTTTTAGCTAAGATCTACGGAGCTGCAGAGATTGGCAGATCCTACCCTTGAGTAACTCTACATACATACTATAATTGACACACTCAGACATAATCCGTTGTGGGACTTCCGCACTGTTCCCAGACTTCAGTGGGAGACTGCTGCCTCTCGAAGAAGTCATGACCACTGTTTGATCAAAGGGGCTCTGCTTCTAACGCCCACTGCTTTCTGCCAGTGCTTGATCTGGATCGATGCAGGGGTTAGTGTACAAAATCCCCAGATTCCTATAGCTGTGCAAACCCACTTCTGGTGTTCGGAAAGGAAAGTCATATTAAGTTCATGTTTGCACTCAGTCACATGTATTTCTTTTGGCCATGTGGCGTTTAAGTACAGGGGGCACCCTTAGCAGCAGGGCAGATTTGTTCCAGAATGCCTCCGGGAGCTCCCGGGACAAATGTGTTTTATAGCAAAGCAAGACTCTGTTTCAAATGTAAAATATTTACAACAACTGAGAGTTAATAAAAAATATTGGCCTAATGAATCAATCATGTTTCTTCATGAATGCAGCAGTTTATTTCGCCTCCAGCTGTGGGTTGTTTGATACCACCGTATATGAGCTTCTGCCTGAAATTAGAAACCGAAAGAGTTCTAACAGACATTTTTATTGTTTGTCTTAACTTTTCTAATAACAGGCACAAAGGCAGGCTTTGAGTTCGTATAAATGCTTCCTATTACCGTTAAAAATCTGTCTTTAGCCCAAGAACGCCAAACCAGCTCAGCTTGTTCCTTTATCAGCTTACAACCAGAGTTCTCTGGGTGCTTATAAATCCACTGAATATTGTTCATTGTGAGTTTCCCGTCTTACCAAACAAGAATAACAAGAAAAGGCCCATAATTACTGAATTTACTGCAGTTTGAGAACTCACCAGAAACTTTTCTGTTCCCATTAATGGAAAATATGGTAATTAGTTTTTCATATTCCCTCATACATTGGAGGTTGATATAACTTATTCATGACAGCAAAAACAAGAATTGCTGTTGTCTGTCCATTTTCTTTTCTGCACTGCTAGATGGAAGCAGGGGGCTTCACTGATTTCAGCAGCAACTGAGCCTTTGCCTCACTCTCTCCCTCCCTTTCAGTGTAATACCCACTGGATAAGAATCAACAGCATCATTAAACGGGGAACTGTTTCATCAAAGTGGGAATCAAGCCAAAAAGATTCCAATGGGAATGTAATCAGTTTGAGGGACGAAGGTTTATTTATTCCAGACAAAATGAAATTACACTCCCCCTTGAGTGGCATTTACGGGTGTGTTACCTGCAGTGCTGACATGTTTACAGAGCGACTTAAAAAATGCGTCTTCTTGTTTATTCAGGTGTTGCTGCACAGCACAACTCCTGACCCTGAAGTCTGTTTTAATAGATTTGTGCTTGTAACAGCAGAGAAAAATATATTAACCGCCTAGCACTTTTTTGAATAATTAAAAAGATATCAAGTTAGGTTTTAAAATTTGTGTATTAAAGAAAAGAAATAAACGAACGACATGCTCTCTGCTCAGAAATGCTGTGGGCATATCCTTCGAAGGTTTTTACACCAATCCACATGAATCATACTAACGAGGCAAAATTAGCCGAGCTTGTTTTAACTGAACTTAGTTGTGAAACATGGTCTCTTAAACTCATCTGTGGGCACATACTGTATATACCAGGATGAATGCCCTGGAAAAGGAAGCGTCAGTACATCCTGTTCACCAGTAACTGTGAATTGTAAGTGAATCCAGTGAAAATCCAGTGAACACCAATGAAAGTTTGACAATCTACCCAAATTGTCACCGAGTTGGGTGTAAATGGTAATCCTCAGCTATCCATCTTTGTAGTTCTTCATAAAATCAAGACTCCTCTTTTTTGTAATTCTCTGGAAAAATTAAATGAGATGAAACTGTTTTCTATGTTTCATATGGGGAAATTTTGGGTTGAAGGCAAAGCTAGCCAGCAAAGTGCTTAATTGCAGCATTTACTTGGAAGAATTATATCTGCTAATGCTAATATGTTGTAAAAGGGATCATTTTAAGGAGTTCCAATGTGTCTTTCCTGAGCACAAGGAGATGGAAAAACTGAAACAAAAAAGACCAAAATGTGGTACCAAAACCACTATTTGGATAACATTTGGGCTGAAAATGTGAAAATGTATTCAGTATAGTTAGGGCTGGATCAGGTGACCCTGAATCCTCCCTTAGTTACGCTGGAGTAGGCCTGGACTGCTCAGTGTCTTCCCATGATGCAGGTGCATGATGCATGATGAGTGTTTCTTCTTCACTCTCTCCATGTGTTTACACACCACTCCGCATTTAATACTTAGTTATTATTAATCTCTGGTTCTCTTCCACAGTCTGTCTTTTGCATGTCTTCCTCCCCTCACCCCCAACCGGTCACGGCAGACAGCTCCCCCTCCCTGAGCCTGGTTCTGCCTGAGGTTTCTTCCTGTTAAAGGGGAGTTTTTCCTTCCCACTGTCGCCAAGTGCTTGCTCATTGGTGGATTCAGTAGGCTAAAAATAATGCTCAAAAAATAACTTTATAGTTTGAATTGGAGGCTATCCACATGAAAATAAAAGACTAAGGAAGTTTTATAAGGTGAACATTGCTCGGACCATCTCACAACTAATTATCTTAATTGGCAAGAAGTAAGTTGCTTCATCAGATCAAAAATTTTTTTTTTGAAGTAAAGGTGGTGAACGTCTAACTACTTTGTTAAAGACTTCTTGGCTAAATAGTTTAGGCATTTAAGAATATCACTATGAAATTGAAAATAATAAAGCTATTATGTTTTACATAGTGATCCGACTTTTTTGAGAGCAGTGTAGCATATCGTACATGTTGTTTTTATATTTCTTATATTATTTTTTTTAATTTGTTTTCCATCCACACACTTTAATACACAAAAATGATAAGGTAGAAAATTGATCCAGGAAAAAAAACATTAAAAACATTATTCACACCATTCTTTCAGTGACTTATGGGTATTTAAAGAATACAGAATTTACTTTAGTTTAAAGCTAGAACTTACATACATTTCCTTATATTGACTTCTGCATAAATTACACATTTTCCCCTCTGCTGTTTGCTGAAAATGAAGATTGTAAACCTTGTAAGTGGAGGCTGAGAGTGCTTCATAAATTAATTCTTCATCTCGATTAAATGACTTTGAAAAACAGCAGAACATTTTTGATAATAGCATGTATTTATGACCTGTTTACACTGGAAAAGTAATAAGTGGGCTTTGGTCAGAGGCAACAAATGCGTCGAATTGATTTTAGTCTTCAAATGGGATTTGTTACCCAAAAACCCCCAAAACACTTAAACTATTCTTACTCCTTTAAAGACACATACATAAATTCAGCTGCTCCACAGTGGTCCACTATTTGGATTTATATGCACTTGCATTTGGTCTCATTAATCTGCTTCTGCTCGCCTACATCCGCTTCTGTCATCTTGATGTCTCAGCTCCAAGTAAATTGTCTCATGTTGTTAACAGACAATTGCTCATTATCTACCACTCCCCGATCCAATTCTCAGGGATTATGCCTCAATTAAAGGTTATTTCGCCTCATGCTCATGGTGGCGTGGCCCTGATTTGAACCTGCTTGAGCACCAGAGGATAAGTGAATGACCCTAGAAAGAAGAATAAATCCCTCTGTTTGGCCTCAGCATGAAAAACAAAAAATGCTATGTGAAAACACCCATGCAGGAATCCTATAAATTACTGTTACATACATTGACTCTATTGGCATCGTGGAAGCATCTTCAGTAGCGTCTCGTCATTGTAGAACTTTATGGGCAAATGTGGGAGCTTCCCTATTAATGAAGAAGTGGTTAGGAGCCGGACACGGGCAGCGTAGCTCAGCGAACAATGCTCCATTGTTGCCGCTGAGGCTGGGCTGTCACACGGTGCTCTGATCATTACTTACCCACAGACGTCCAATGTCACGCACAATATCCCCAGGTTTGCCCTTCATAGGTTGTTGTGCATCCTCCGGTCACTCTAGCTTGCTTAATGATAACAGGCAGCAATCACACTCACATGCGTGCACACAAACAAGCCCGCGCACGGTACTGTAGTGCCAGAAAACAAACACATCTCTCACCCACCTGCTCGCCTTCTCCCTTGGCCTTTTTGTTTAGGAAGGAAGATAAATATCCCCATAATAGAAAAAGCCTGCTCCTGATGCATTTTCAACAGTCCACTGCTTCAATTACATGTATTTACTTACAAGTCTGGATTTATTTTCTGCCGACTGCAGTCTGATTTGTTTTGAATGGATAATGAAAAGGTCTTTGCTGCTATTGTGGCAATATTTTAATGCTCTGCATGCCAGCACACCTAGCAATGAACTTTATGCTTGTGAATAGTTTAATAAATCAAATAAGGGGTGAGGTTGTACGTCAGGCGGTTTGGGTGTGCTGCTCGTACGCTACGGTGAAAAGAACCGTTTATAAATTGCAGCCTCGTTGGTATGAAAGACCCCTACGATGCAATCCTGAGTGAGCGGGGGGGGGAAACTGGAGGAGAGGCCAGGATATTATTCACCTAGGGTTCTATGAGTTTACACAGCACTGCAGGAGCGTGCGAAGCAAGTCACACGATTGCTTTCCCAACTGGAAATGTTGGCAGTATGCAAAGCCATCTCTTCGGCTGCAGTTAGATTTCATGGGGCTGTACGCATATGATGTCACAGTATGGATATCATGGGACACAACCGAGCTGGTTTGCTGGTAGGGTGTTACGCTTATTGAGATCATGATTATAACTGTGTCTAAACTCCAGTCCCTTTGTGACAGAGCCATTAGCAGGCTGTCACACTCTTCGGCGCGCTGTATGTATGTGACGGCTACTGCTAATACACTGACTGCAGCTCACATTCACACAATAAATTAGAGCCAACACCGTGGCATTGACCCTGGGTGCTTGGATACTTTAAGAAGAACTGGAAATAGCTTCAGTTCAATTTTTTGCCTTTAATTAGTTGCCTTTTTTTGTTGTTGTTGCTGCATAGTGATGCATCAGTTGTCACACATATCCAGTTCTGTTTCCTATGTGCCTCTGCAAGGTTGCTATTACCATACATCAGTGGTTTATACAACCATGCCTGAGCATTACCAGGGCTGCAAAGTCACATTGCCAAATTGATTGCCCATTTAAAAGGATTGTGGCTTTTACAAGGTTTGGCCTCCTTCAGTTGAGTGCAAAACAAGTGCCACTATATTAAGTAGTAAGACTAGAGTGCTGATAGATTACCTTTGGCCACTCTGTTTAATTGTTGGACTTTGGTGGCAAACCTGTTAAAAAAGGGGAAAAAAGGGGGGGGGTGGACTAAATTGAGAATGTTAAATATTGAAGTGGTTGCTGGAGGGCTAATGAAATTAACAATGCAAGTAAACAGCCTCCTGCGAGTGCCACATCCTCCTCCTCCTTCCTCGCTTTGTCCCTTTATCTCATTGGCTTGTTGCGAGGAGAGCTTCGGGGCTGCGTGGAGGGAGGTGGTGTCACAGGTACCCAAGCATGGAGGGTTTAGAGGGGCTGATCCAAGGTCAGAAACCCCAGTATTAACACCATTTCCATCCCACCAGACCCTCCTCCACAACGAACTCTATCTCCACCCTGCTGCATCAGCTCTATAATAACGTCAACCATAATCCGCTTCTCTGCCTTTACCTCTGGCCAAACAGCACAACTGAGCTTTGAGGCTTTGTAACAAAACTAGAACGATAATCTTTTTCATTTTAATACTAGTTTTCATTGTTTTTTGGATTTTATATTATTGAAAAGCATTGAGTCTACACATTAAACAGTTTTGTTTTTTTTTTTGGGGGGGGGGATCTTTGTTTTCCCTAAAAAGATGTATTTTTCTTACATATAGTTGTAGTAGAAGAATGAGGCACAGCCTTGCTTCCATATCTTTGTAGAGACTGAGCGACGGGGGAGCTTTGGCGATTGTGTTTCAACTTGAAATGGCCCAGTATGACATAATTATGTCAGTGCAGACTTACTGCTGCAGTTTTCTCAGATGCAGATGGTTTTAGCTATTGGACAGTTTGCTAGGAGCATTGGTATTGCATTTGTTTTTAAGTTTAACTCGGGCCACACACATGCTCCTAATGTCCCTGCACGTACACAAGCACACAAACAAACACACACACCTGGAACACATCTGCAGTAAAGCTGGTTGAAGCCAGGAGAAAGAGCTTATCCCCATTACACATTCTTCCTGAGGGCAGCAGTGGACAGCTGGCACGCATACTGTACTAGTGCACGTGAACACACATGCACACGCAATAGCCACATTTACATAGTAGGTAAATAATGCGGTCAGCACATGCACGCTCACACTGTGCACACTTTTTGTTCTGGTAATCCAGATGAAAACAAAGGCCATAAATAATCACACATGCACACACATACACAGGTATACAGATGAAGTAGGTTTACCACATGGTAAAGCTGTCCAGTTGGTGGGTAGCTGGCTTCAGAAGACACCCACTGGAGCATGACTTGGAGAGTCACTTCCATCCTGAAGGGGACTTGGTCTGAGCAGATGTGCATCTCAGGGGCATATTCTCAAATCCTATTCAACTGTAGCACCCACGAAAATGAAGAAGCTTAGTCCTCCCACTTTAATCTGCTTTCAGATTCTATTGTCATTTTCATTCTTCTCTTGGCTACCACAATCATGACAAGTTACCAGTGAATAAGAGTAAATAAACTGTTAACTTCTAACAAGTAGTTTCTAAATAACGACCAAATGGTAGAGTCAATTTAGCTTTCAAAAACATGAATTTCTTTTAAACAACAAAAGAGCTTGGCTTTGTTAAAAAGATGCTTTTAAATATCTGGATTTCACATTTAACATAGAAATAATACTTGATTTATTACACAGACAGTGTTCTGTCAGGTGCTTGAAGTGATGCTGAAAACTCGCCGAGAAGACACAAGATACATCCAGTGTAGCTGCAGAGTGGTCTTACTGTATGTGGAAGTGTAAGACACCTTGTTCTTGGAAACATTCCTCAGAGATTTTGGTCCATGTTGGCATGATGACATCACACAGTGTTTATAGATTTGTGAGCTCAACATTCATGACCCAAAGGTGCCTTCATGGAATGGCCTCCACAGCCAATCCATGAAGGCACCAAATCACAACAGTCACATCAAGGTGCTTTATACTGTAAGGTAAAGCCCCTACAATAATAGAATGTCACTAGCTGATTATGTATTTGCATTACCAAGTAGTTTAGTTGTCAATGAGTGTAACTGTAGAGAGTTACACACCTTGTGAAACTAAAATCAGTCCTCCATCAGACTCCAAGTAACCCTTCGAACTTGCTGAACTTACTATAGCAAATATGTTTTCAAATAACATCCCAATGTTAAAATCTTTGTAATATTAATATTAATAATATGCATAAAACCACACCGTTAACTAGACCAGTGGTCTAATTCTTTTAAAGTTTTCACCTTGCATTTGGCTTCAACATGCTAACACATCGATCTAAAAAAAAGCATAAAATACACGCATGCGCGCGCACACACACGCACACACTAGTACTGTTTTCACCCATGAGTCTGTTTGTGTGTGTTCGTCATGGCGAAATGTGGTCAAGGAAGCCTACGCATCTACCCGGAACTCCTACAAAGCCAGGTTTGAGTGCTCTGACTAGTGTTTATTTGTCTTTCCGTTGACTTTCTTCCCCCAGTTAGATTAGTATCACGCTTGTAGAAACTACACTTTTACATGTGTGTAGCAGAAATTAAAATCAACCCCCAGCTTGAGGGTGGTTGTGAACTGACCCCTGAGCAGATCCCTGCACCAGCTGGAATGCCGGTGGGTTCTGTAATGACACCTATCTTCTAACTTGGCTTTCCATTTTGGTCTCAGTTGCACTAATGTTTAGATTTGTTACTCCAGCTTGCACAGTTGTTTTCATGTTGACAAAATCTGTCCACAGACAAAAATATAACAACCATCCAAGGGATCAAACCTGTCTTTGCAGTAGCTCCTGCTGCAGTAGGTGTCTCCAGAATCACATTTTGCCATAGTGACACATACACACACACAGATGGGGAGACTCCCAAGGTGAGAACAATGCCAGCTGTGCCATCCCGGCTGCTAATCAAGGACTGATCTCGGATTCAGAGGTATGTAGGAACTAGTTGCATTAACTACTTGTGCTGCCATCATTAATCGGAAGTTATTTCATCATCTCTTAGTGACTTGTAGACATTTTAGTATCTTATAGCCTGTAAAGTCTGACATAAACTGAGAGATTTATATCTTTAGATCTCTTTTTTTCTGTTTCCTTCACACTTAAGGATATTAAATTCACACTAGGGACATTAAATTTATCACTTCAGTGCCTCAGTTAATGGTTGCCAGAGATGGTGCCGTTTACTGACCCATGTTGGTGCTTGAGCATGGGGCCTAGTTGATGTTTGCCAGGGAGGTAAACAACATTTCAGCCATACTGTTTCTTTGACGCCAGCCTTTTTAGCATCATTCACCACCACTGGTGGCAGCCATCTTAGCAGGCTGGAATCCAAGCCCCCTCCGGAGAGTATAGTCTTTTCCTGAACATGAGCCGGGGATTTGGTTTCACTAACAAAGCCATTTTCACAGTTTGTTGTGGTGCACATGAATATTCATGCGCTATTGCTTAGCTCAGTGTGTCCTCCATAAAAAACACTATGTTTATCCCCCCCTCCTCCTATCTGTGTTGCATTGTTTCAGTTACAGCGGTTAGGCTGGTGGTTATACATGTGAAAGGGTAAAAGCATTTGGGTTTTTTATTATTATTTTGCTTATTTTTCTAAGCTAGAAGAGGAAATGTCCCAGTGGTTGATGGTGAGCATCATATACATTTTAGCTGGTTTAGTTGTATTTTAAGAGATAGAAACAATTGTCTTCCAAAATTATGAACAGAGGTCTCACATCCCATAACTTGAACAGCTTTGATCTTGATGTGTTTTCATATAGTCATTTTACTTCTTATTTCAGCACTTTCACTCTACCTATCGATCATTTCTCTTAATATAATACATGAAATATCCACCTGTTTGTTTGTTTGTTTGTTTGTTTGTCTGTGAACTCGTCCCACACAGTCAGGAGTTGAGCAACTAGTTTTGGCACACAGGTACATCTCAGGCCCCTGAAGGTTCCTATCTATATCAGATATTGTGATGTCATCTTGATGCCCCCCTTAAAAAAACACTTTATACAGCAAAAGCATTGTATAATTTTCATTTTACAAAAACATGTAATTTATATCTACAAAACTTGAATATTGAGATATATATGGTGCCATCATGTTGCCTGGTAACCACCTAACAAGTACTAAAATGGCATTTATATAGTAGAGCAGGGCCTGAGCATTGCAGGGGACACACAAAAATAGGCTAATTACTATACTTAATCACATTGAGAAAATGTGATTAAGTATATCAGTTTGCCAACAGCACCAACAGACCAGACAGTGCTGCAGCACGGGCATGTACTAGTCAAGGGGAAATTTGCAGGAGCATTTTACTTTTTCAATTTTGGTTGTTTTCTAAATACGTTTTGAGACCTTAACCTGGACAAAATGATTGGACTCTATTGTTACACTGTTTGCATATGTCTGCTAAATTTCTTATATGACTGGAACAATCTAAATCTTGATTGAAGGCTATTAAATATAACTGTTTGATGCTTTGAAGAACACTGACACGAAATATTATTTATTAAAATAGATTTAAAATATTTTGGGTTTTCAAAGCCGAACTAAAAACCTTGACTTCTTATCTGGTTGGGGGAAACAAAAAACTGTGTCTGGCTGATGCGCCTTAAAGGCTGTGTCTCCGGTCCTCCCCTTATTTACATTATTTTGAAGGTAGTTGAGAATGCTGGTTGAAGGTGTTGAATACATTTTTCAGGCCTTTTCTTTGCAAAACATTTTTTTTATTCACCTGACAGTGTTGAGAAAGGCAACACAGCCTGAATCAGTGACCTTGTATGTTTATCCACTCTATAAATGAATAATGAACAAAAGGCATTTGTGTGCACCACTTTATAACCCACATTCTGCAATAATGCCATCAGTGTTAGGACATCTTCAGGACGTTACGCAAACAAAATAGTGGTAATATCAGTAATAAGCTTTTTTTAATCATCAGCTTCCTCTTTTACACCTGCTTTTAAGAAAGGTGTTGTTCAATGAAAATGTGTTATCCTGACAGAACTCAACAGATTAACCTTTGCAGTAATAAAACTATGTGTTTAGTTAAGAGTCCTTTTTTATCAGCTGGTCGATATAATGCTTTAAGGGTTTGTTCTGTTTGAAACCGTTATTCTTTTTTTTTTAGATTACTTAACACATTGTCTCATTTGAACTTCTTAAGTCAGGAGTGTCCAACTCCAGGCCTCGAGGGCCGGTGTCCTGCAGGTTTTAGATATGACCCTGGGTCAACACACCTGAATCAAATGATTGATTCATTAGCAGGCCTCTGGAGAACTTGTTGAGGAGGTCATTTAGCCATTTAAATCAGCTGTGTTGGATCAAGGACACATCTAAAACCTGCAGGACACCGGCTGTTAAGGCCTGGAGTTGGACACCCCTGACTTAAGTGTTTCTTTAGCATTTATTGAGGAGGAGAAAACTCGTTAGTCAGTATTCTGTTGCTTTTTTTGGGGGTGGGGGGTTTGTGCTTATGTTTGGACTGAGAGTCCGTGTCCAGCAGTGTTGGTCAAGTTACTTAAAAATTAATTACTAATTACTAATTACTTCTCCAAGAAAGTAATCCCATTACTTTACTTTATATGATGGATTATGCAGAAAATGGAACTTCAGTACTTATTTTCAAAAGTAATTAGTTACTTAGTTACTTTATAAAAACATGATACACAACCTGAATACGTTATAAAGCAATAGACCCTTTAGCCCAATTCCATTTTCTGCATAATCCATCATATAAAATTGAATCAAATTAAAAAGTTTCTTTTAAAATTTTTTTTATTAGTTTTAATGTTTTAACTTTATGCACATTGCATCACGCAAAAATTAAATTATATGCAACATTCTCTGACTGGAAGAGATTTGTATACGGTAACACTTAAACCAATTTTCTTCATATTCCAGCATATAAAATAAAATAATGTTTTGTGTTTACACACACTCTTTCAAATAGATGCAAGTAAAACACAGCAAAATTAAATACAATCAAAGATTGAGCAGCACTGCGTCCTGTCGTTCTTAAATCTGTTTTCACCTGTTTAGCAGGAGTGAGGCTGGTGGAGGTTTGCCCGGTGCCACAGCAGTCATGTCAGTGGGGGGATCTGGGATTTTTTCTGTGAATTTCACATTCCCGTGGCAGCGTGCTACGTGCTTGCTCAGATTTGAATTTTCACTATAGAAAGTACTTACTTGAAAAAAGTAATTGGATTACAGTAACGTGTTACTTTTAACACGTTATTGCTCATCTCTGGTGGCCAGGCCAACGACCCAGTCTCACAGCCATGCAATAATTTATCAGCTCCACGACTGTATATGTAAGGCTCTAACATAAAAGTAAAGACAACCTTGTTATGTTCAGATTATTATTATTAATTAGTACATGCAATTTTGCTATAATGTTGCACAACTGGGCCCATGACCACAACTAAGACATAGAAACAGACAGTAAATTTAGACATAGATTTAGGCCCATCTTTTACTTGATTTATTTTGATTGTGTGAATTATACGGTAACAATTGCAAAGCAATAAACTGACCGTTTGACCAACGCTGTTTGTTTTTGCTGTTTTTTCTTTCTTTTTTTTCCTCTCATGGCTTTGTGTGGTGACACAGTTTAAAAGGCATGACGTCTTGATAGATTTATAATTATTCCAGAAAATATTCCATTAACACGTTAAGACTTTCGGATGATGTTTCTTCCTCCCGTGTACTCTTTCTCACTCACCTCTCCTGTTAGCTATCTAGCTCTGCATTACCTTCAGCTGTTTTAGTCGGGGGATTAACATAGCATTAACAGCTTACACCGTTTTCCTCTGTTGGTCTCCTACTCTGTTATCCCCCCTTCTCCCCAAACCTTTTACTTTTTCTGAGTTAAAATGGAGGATTTGATTTTTTTTTTAATGCAACATCAGAGCAAAGCCAAAATGAAGATGCCAGTTACATTAAGAGATATTCCACAGGGGGCTGGAGGCAAAGCGCACTGCTTTGACTAAGAAACAGTGAGGCACTGCAAGGCGCCCCCAGAGGACCAGCCTAGCGTCTGATGTTGATTTAACTGCAGAATGCTGGTTATTCCCGCACGCCACCAAATCTAGTTATAACTGTGCTGAATTAATTTGGCAGGCCTCTAAAGAGAACCAAACTGACAGAGGAAGTGAAAAAATACATTTTCTTCTTTTATTTTCGGATTTACGTAGAAGAGTAAAGAAAAAAGCTCGAGTTTGTTGCAATCCAATTTGAGCTCAAGAAGTGTACACATGTTAAGCAAAGTAGTAGACTTACATGCCATCGGTCCTTTAACAAATTACTCTTTTTAAGTGATCCAAAGTGTAGCCTTGTCCGGCCCGCAGCAAGGTAGACCAACCTGGACTTTAAACTCCACGCTGCATATTAATGAGAAACAATTAGCATTTTTTGATTAAATGTGCACCGAAACTAAACCTTATTTTCCTACTGTTGTTAATAATACTTAGATGAATGCTAATGCCTTGCATAATATTAGCAAAGAAAGGGACAGTTATACTGTCCATTGATTTTACTGTTTATACCCATGGCAGGCTTTGCAGTACCTGCTGTGTTCTCATATGCAGACCTGCTGTAGGTATTTATATCTAGTTTGTTTTATGATTCTTTTGTACATTTGTAGGGCCAGCAGGTAAGCAGCTGTAAGACTGTTAAAGGAGCAGCTTAAGAATAGTGCAGATTAGGTCAAAGCCTGCAGGGAGAGGCATGTGTTGCCATCAGATGCTTAATACTGTTACTGGAAATGTGCTTCACTTTTCTCCATGACAAATTGTTGGATTATTTTTGTTCTCTGGATTCAGTACAACTTTTGCCTGTGGCGCTGTACTTCTCCCTATCCGCCCTGTCCTTTAAGGCTGCTTGCGCGTGCGTAACGCATATTTTTTCAGCCTGTTTCCATCCGTGAACTGCAGCACGAGTTGTGTTTAATTGCATAGATGCATAGTGGGTAGAGATCCCTCGGGCCAAGCCTGCACGCATGGCCGCCCAGAGAAGACATCTGCCCCACCAACCACCTCGATGCCACCTAACGCTCATCCATCCCCTCCTCTTCAGCTGCACAGAGAGCTCTTGTGAACTGACATTACATGTGTAAGAGTTCCCCACAGAGTCCCACTTCATTGCCACTTTCACACTCGAGGCAAACACTTTATACACATGTGTGCATTACTCAATGAGGTTTTGTATTGATCAAGTGCAATTACAAGGTGTAATTAATGGCGTTCAGTTGTTAACCACTTTCATGCCATTACAATAACCCTTGTTTTATATGATGATATTGTCGTCTTGTGTGGAGGGAGCAGAAAACAATGGGTAACCTATTGGAATGGATAAGCTGCCACATCTAGTTATTTGTACCAAAATACATTTGTACCTGTAATGTGGTAATTAAAGTCACAATAGAAGTGTGTGCATGCAAACAGAGGTGCACACAAACCTTCTTATTAAAAACTATTAAATTACATGCTTATTAGGTGTTCCTCTACAAAAATCCAAGTACGTATTAATGAATAAATAATGGATCAACAGAACCACCTGTTTCTCCTCCTGCAGGTGCTGAGTGTTATAGTTTAATAAAACTACATTTAAAAATAAACAAATTCTAACTCGAGATGACCCCAGTTTCACTTACAAAACTAAAATAAGTCTAACCCTAATAAACAAGTAATGCAGTAACTGCACACTTGGTTAGGTACACCCTATTAGTATTATTATTTATCCTTCAGAGCGGCCTTACTTCTTTGTGGCATTGATTCAACAAGGTTTTTCAAGATTTTGGTTCATATTGACATGATAGCATCACTCGGTTGTTGCTGATTTGTTGGGTTCACATCCATGATGCAAATTTCCCACTGGAATGTGCTGGAATTTTAGCATTTGCATGTTGTGTTCAAAGATGCTCTTCTGCATGTTGTACTAATTGGTTATTTGAGTTACTGTTGTCTTTCTGGCCATTCTCATCTGA
The DNA here is from genome assembly GCF_018398535.1 of Haplochromis burtoni. Classification (NCBI taxonomy): domain Eukaryota; kingdom Metazoa; phylum Chordata; class Actinopteri; order Cichliformes; family Cichlidae; genus Haplochromis; species Haplochromis burtoni. The sequence continues at coordinate 1,014,630 of NW_024582559.1, read as the reverse complement.
CCTCTGGTACCAAGAAGACATTTTTACCCAGAGAACTGCCGCTCAATGGATATTTTCTCCTTTTCAGACCATTCTCTGTAAGCCCTAGAGATAGTTATGTGGGAAAATACTAGATCAGCAGTTTCTAAAAAAGCCAGACCAGCTTGTCCGGCATCAACAAAAATGCCACGTTCACCTTTCTACCTCATTGTGATGCCCAGTTTGAACTTTAGCAGGTCATCTTTACCGTATTTACATGCCATGTGCCATGTGAGCTGCTGCCATATGTTTGGCATTATTTGCATGGTGGTGCTGGAACTGTTGGATAGCAGAAGTACACATTCACTATAGAAGAACTAAGCGAGCCGGTAGGAAAAAACAGGACAGGAAGAGACAGGTCAATCTGGTTAGCACGAACTGACCTCACTAAATAAGAGGCAATCTTAAGTGACTCCACCCATCCTGCATCTCACATGTTCAACCTCTAGGAAACACTACAGGCCCATTCAAACCAGTACCAACAGACTCAGAAACTGTTTCTTTCCACAAACCATCATGATACTGAACACACACACACACATACCATACCAAAACTCACATACAGCAACACACACTCACGCATAAACATGCACATCACCACCACACAAAAAAAGTGCAGTGCTTCAGAGCAACTTTGCATATCTGTATAACGGTATGGTTAGTATTTTTAGATCTGTTCTTATTTTTAGCTATTTATTTGTTTGTATGGTTATTTATTATAAATAACCATAAAAGGGAGGGCAGAGTGTCCTAAAATTAGTTCCCAAGTATTCTTGGGCAGGCTTTGCTCTATTTGGGGGACAAAGTCTATGTGTGGGTAACCCTCTTATTGAAACTTAGTCACTGCCACAGCAGGGGTCAAAGGTCAGCAGCCCTTGTAGTCCTTGACAAGCAGAAGCTGATTGGTCTTGTTTCCCTGAGGAAAGTTGAATGCCACAAACAAAGCATCCCTTGAGAAAACAAATTGGCCACCAAATGACTCCTGTCATTTTGAACACTCCTTATAAGCCCAAATCACTGGTTGAACCTTTATGGACACCAGGTTCCCTGATCTGAAGGGCCATTCCAGTACTGCACAAGAACTGAAGTGAGATTCATTTATCATTCAGGACTGAGTGGAGGGTTTTAAGATATGCAATATTTGTGTGTTGTGTGTGTGTGCGTTAGAGTTTGAAAACATGGCATGAAATGAAACATCTGTCTCTGTCCCTGCATTGCTCCAGGCCCTAAAGAGACGTTTATAGCAAGCAGCAAAGTAACAGTTTTGTTTGTCTTGTAAGTTACAAGAATCACACGATAAAGTCATTACTTCAAGGCAGCCCCCACCCCCATCTTGTCAAAAACTACATGGTATCCCTGTAAGCACACTTGTACTTTATGGCATATACAGGGAATAAACCGCAATCACAACAGCGACAGGAATAGATTCCAGATTCATTATGACAAGATGAAGCCACATGCTCCCCCCCACCCCCCACCCTCCCCTCCTACATCTTCGTGCTCAAATAGTAAGTCAATTTGTTGGCTTTGTCAGTCCCAGGGGACCTTTTTCAATGTGTCACATAAGCATTAATTGCCATAGACATATGAAACTGCACCCCTCTCCTCGCTTCTCTAGCGCTCGACAACCCCCTCCCCAGCGGCAATGACACTAAGTGCACCCCTGTGTTCCTCTCTGCATGGCTCCTCTGAGGATGTATTCTAAACAGGCTTTGACAAGGTAACTTACATTATAGAGCATGGTGATAGGTTCCTTCCCTGCTCGACAAGAAAGACATTTTGTCAGTAAACAACTTGGGAAGTGAAAGTCTCCTTGTATAATCTTGTGGAGTTTCTTATATTACAGGGAAACTGAAAGATGGAGCGATAATACGGAAGGTCAAGAAAAGTTTCGGGCTTAGGAAAATAGCCTAAAGTGAAAGGACGTGCGTACGCTCAAGCCTAGGGCTGGAGACATGAGAGAGGGGTTTTTGGACTGGCAGTGAAAGAATCATGTACTCAAGCCATCATCACAAGACAGAAGACTTTCTTCACCTTTTAATTAAACATGGAGGAAACAGAGTGGCGCCAGAGGCCCAATGCCCTTAATCAAGCATTGTAAGGTCAATGGAGAATGTTGGACTACCGCAAAAATGGAGTCTGTCAAGACGGTAGACAAAGTGATAATGAATGAGTGAGGGTGGAATGTACGGGGCTTTTAAGAGCTCGGATTACTGCGGGTTGCTTGTAGAAACCACTGCATCTAGCTAACATCAGGGACGGTGTGGAGAAACCAAGATGCAGAGTAACAAGCTGCATATTTAAGTAAACAGGGTGGAGAAAAATAGTCTAAAGGTTTCATTTATGTAAAAGTAAAAAGAGGTTTTCCTAAGATAGGTGGCATTAATGATAATTGCAAGGAGAGTTTTGTTTCCACTGTTTCTCTAGAGCAGTCCAAGTGTCATTAACTCTGGGCTAACATAGCAAAGCATCGTTGTAAACAAGGCAGAAGTAATTTCTCTGTATAAAATAAAAGAGAAAAAGCAAACTCTCAGATAAAACATAGCAAGTTGGTGTTCCAGAAAAGGCACGCGGCCCTGAGCGTGTGTAATTGTACGTATATGTGTGGGAGGGGTCTGCTGTGATTTATCGCCATCGCAGGGCTCAGCAACAAGTCAGCTGTTAGCATTTTGACCAGGTGGCCGGGGACAAAAAGGGCAATCCCCCCCTCCAGAATAAGCTGGGACTCAAACTGTGCGTGTATTGTGCGTTTGCATGCAAATCTGTCCAATTTAGCCGTCTCCACAAGGACACGTGGAATCAAGCTGCTCTTCCGCAGCCTTCAGCGACAATTGCACCGCAGCGCTGTGCATACGTAGAGAACGGCATGCAGTGGCCGTTTCTTCTAAATGTGTCAACAGGATGCCGCTCTCACACTGTGCCTCCCAGAAGATTGATAATGAACGATTGGCTCATTAACAGAGACTATTAGCCATGTCCACATGTGCTGTCCCATGAGTGGGTAGAACACTCGCTGAATGGACACACTACAATATGAAGACTAATTGCCTTTGAAGACTGAGTCTGTATTTTCTCCTCTAATTCTCCTAGGGCCCAGAAGTGGACCTTAAGTTGGCAATAATTGCTGCAATTTTCAGTATCATTTACTCATTTCCAGAATGACATGAGCATTTGAGGACTTCTTCACTCACACCGTGACAGGCCGCAGCTTCCCTGTGAATAAGTCTAGAGAACAGTGACTATGGTTCTCTGTCTCAGCTTGAGATCTACAACACACCAAAAGAATTGTGCTGTTTTCAGAGGGCTTCTCTTGTCTTTATTAGATTTTGGGCTTTTCATAATTTATTTGAACTGTTTGTACAGCTATGACTTTAGAATTTTCTCAAATCCATACGGAGTCAAAAGTGTACTTACATTTGTTTAAATGTCGCTTAGCAAGTTGTATCTCTGCAGGAAGCTATTGGTAGTTATCAACAAGCTTCTGGTGTAAGTCCCGGTTCAGACCAGGCTTTTAAGTATAGTCTACAAACTTTTGGGGCTTTGTGAAGACCATTCCAGAAGCTTATTGTTAGCCTGCTAAGTGAATTCTCATAGTCGCTCAATGCATTGTCCAATAGCTACTGAAATAAACACAAAAAAGGCTGAACTAGGCATTGCTCACAGACCCTGTTGGAGGTTCTTATCATATGATTATTTAATGTAGGCCTATTGAGGCCTGTATCATGTTTCATATTAAGCGCTCTATGAAAACAAAGCACCAGTGTGGGAGGCTCCGAAGTCTCCAGAGTTTTACCAGCAGCCCCATGCGTTACCTTGATTACTATCATTTACTAGCATATTACACTTTCACTTTCTTCCACTATGCTGCATTACCTTGTCACCAATCTCACATCAAATTTTACCTGGAACACCGTGCGTGACCTTGATGTTTTCCAAGAAGGCCAAAACTTATTTTGTGTTTGTGTTAATTTCGGTCCATTTGACAACCTACTCACCTGACCTCTAGGAGTCAGAAAGCGAAACGCTGACACATGAGGAGCACTAAGAGATTAGAAAGAACAACAGAGAAGGAAAAAAACAAAACAAAAACAGGATTGCTGTGCTACATGTTTTGTTTGTGGGTAGCCACTATTGCCATAACAACATATGGCCACCAAGCTGTAGATTCACTGAGCTCAGTTGTGCATTTGTTTGGGCAATATTCCCTCAAATGACATTGGCAGGTTTATTGTGTGAGGAATTAACCAATTTGTAAAGCTGAAAATCAGGCTGTTGCACAGTTGTTTGGAGTGATGTATCGGTGCAGAATCAGTTTGAGAGATTTGAACAGGTGCTCTGTGCTGGAATGTTTCATTCTGGATTATGCTGGGGCAAGATGGAATAGCTTTATTATGAACACACATGCACATAATTTCAAGTTAAGGGAAGATTTATACCCACTGCTCCAGTGTGACAGTAACAACAAGAAGGATAGGATATTACAAAATATTACCTCAGTGGGAAGAATTTTGTGAGATTTCTTACTTAGAGTTAAAAGCAGCCATAATAATTTGACTACCTAAGCAGGAATTGCTTCGATTTTTATATGAAAAGATTATAAATTCTCAGGTTTAAGACTACATAGTCCTTTGTGTCTGCACATTCAAACAATACAACAGGCATTCAGTGTCCAACATTAACCCACTAGTTGGCTAAAATTGCTGAGTAAATGTTTGTGGCATGTGCTTGGTCTGGTTTACTGTTAGCTGAAAAGACTCCAAATGTGGGTAGGTTGTTTTTTTTAAAATGGGTTTTGTCCCCTTTATGACAGTGTTCACTCTCAGAAAAATGGAGAGAGAGTCTGTAACCATAATAGCACAGAAGCTGTACAAAAAGAAAAACTTATGAACTTATTTCATTAGTAATACATCAAATATTATGGCTGTCATCATTACTGTTAGGCAATATACTGACACCCCTAAGCATTGAAATTTGTCCACTGTGATCATCTGACAGGAAGGCTGTTCACATAACAAGAGATAAGCTTGTCTAAATTCTGGGTTTTCAACTTTTCTGACCGAGTCTGACACACATTCAAGTGCTTTATTGCGTTTTCCCCCAAAACCAGGTACAATGCTGTCTGGTTATAAACAAATGGCACAATATTTGCATGACTTCAGCATTACTTCCACTAAATTCCTGTGTATACTGTGATTATCATGATTGTCCCTGACATAGAAAACATTTAAAAGTGTCATTACCAGCATCTACTCAGACTTTTAGTTTTGAATTCAACATGATTCCATATTACCTCAACGATTCTTAATAATGCTAATGTATAAGTCACGTAAAACATGTATTTTCATCACTAAAGGTGTGCTCGATTGATGCATTTTGTCAGTGAGTCAAAAACCGTCACACTCCTTCAGTATGTCCCAAGGAAAACGCTTCATGAGTTCAGAATTTGGAGTGTAATTTTGAGCTATAATGGTGATTAATTCCACGAAGGACTACCTGGAAGAGAATAATTTTGTCGCCATATACAAATCATTATTGCATTTTGTCCTTTTTTGGCTTTAGATTAGTTTCAACACAGCATATTCTTACCTTTGAATCTTGGAAACCACTGCTCTGTTCAAAGCTCAATAAGTATATCTTGGATATAAAAATTGTACTACAGTTTATTGCAGTTAGAAACAGCTAGACAGAAGTTATATTGTATGGCCCTCCCCTTCCACCTGAAAGCATGAAGGAGAACTTTTGACCATGTAATTTATTTGTTTGTTAAATTTCAAGAGATAAAGAGAGATTTAAAGAGCCTCTCTTTTATTCCAGAGCAATCTTAAAGCGAAACTTTCTAAACCTATTAGTTCTAGAAACGTATACATACCTTTGTTGGTAGTGAATCATCTCTTCTTCATTTGTCCAGGATCCATGGGCACAGTTTGTGTTTAAATTCATAAACAGTCCTGTACTTGCGTATAAGGAAAATATGCTGCATCCTGATATTCTCTTTAGACCCTTAAGTTCTGCTTCCCAGTTACTCTTGACCATCCCACGGATCATGCTGTTGCACTTATTGCACCGAGACCCTGGCCTAATTTCCCATGTGGCCTCAGAAATGCATCAACTGTTCAGTTGAAGATGTACATTTCCATCAAGTGTTTGGCAGCTGCTGATCTGCATGACTGTGGGTGGAATACAGTTTGTTGTTGTGTTACTGTATTTTATGTAAGTAGTCTGAATATGTGTAGAGAGAGTCCAGGAACCCTGTTTTTCTTTTTCTCTCATTTTTCAATTGTAAAGCACTTACATAAATTCAATTTAGTTACTTATGGTAGCTTTACAGAAGGCTCTTTTTGAATCCACAAGTTGTCACTGGAACCCAGACAACTCGATGGAGAGGAAGCTACCCAGATCAGATCATCTTTAAAACGTATGTGTGGTTATGGATGACTGTTCTCGAGCAACCCTCGCTACCCCCACCCTCCTATCTCGGTCCCAAGAAAATAAAGTGTAGAAAACCGGACTCGTGCTTGCTTTTCTCTCCCCCTCTCTTTTTCTTCTTCTCGTAAAGTGACAGGTATGATGAATAACAAGTCATGTCTTGCCAGTATGATATCAAGTCTTTAGAGAAAAAAGGGCATTTCCCTCTTTTCTTGTCGGGAAATGACTAAGAGTTAGAAAAGGCAATTCTGATTTTCTGTCCAAATTCCCAGTGACGGTTTGGACACATGAAAAGACATCTTGCTGCGTGAGTGCAGGAGTGAGACGAGACCTTGTCGTCTTGAAGCCCCCCTGTGGTAATTTATGATGTCCGTTCCGGGCCTGTCATTACCTCTCCACCGACGCTTTCTTCCCCCGTCCATGAAGAGAGACGCGAGATAATTAATGCGTTTGTGAGTCCTCGCACTTCCCTGACACACTTGACTCTGTTTAATAAATGATGTCCCATATTTTCCCATTCATTATAATGTCATTAAGACATATTAATTCCCCCCGCTGCTTTAACCTTTTAGCCCGTGTTACCGCACTAGCCCCTCTCTATGGATAGCCCCAGTTCCTTGTTCTACAGCGCTTTCATGTTGTACCATTTAAATTACATTGTCCTCCATGGGCTGTTATACAATAAGCCCATTTAGAAATAAACGAGGACAACACTTGGTGGCAAAGGCGAGCGCGCACACGGAACGAGAGTATTTTCAGACGCTTTACGGTGTGGATAAAAGTCAAACTTCAGAGAACGTGTTAAGCACATTCAGCCTGCAGGTATAAGGAGTGACTTCTCGAGAAGGAAAAGAAGCAGCGACAGTCTGTTGACCCAATTTGGAGCCCACACTTTCATGGCGCAGATGCAAGAGATGCTCTTTTTAAACACTAAAATGTACGGTGTTACAGTGCCGGTGGCGACACTGGGTCTGGTGGTTATGAAAAACATGCAGATTTGTGATTCATTGCCTTGGATGAGGATGAGGATGAGTCTCTGGTTTAAAAAAAAAAAAGTAATTTTAAAGAGTAATTTATTACCACTTACAGATTCAGCCCAGTCAGTCTGGTTGTACATGCAGTAGAGCAGATCTGTTCATTTCCTCGCAGTGATAAATGTCCTTTTTGAGATTCTCTATTGGATTGCCTTGCCACACAGAAGGAAGCCGTGGACCATCCGCCGGCCCGGCGACTTGCAGTGCATGCAGCAGCACCTTGCATGCACTCGCAGCGACGATAGTGTGGGGAAACCTAAAAAGTGGTACGGTCACTAGACAAGAAAGAGGTGGAGAGCTGAGAGTTTGTGTGTAGCTGCCTCATGCCCTTGAATTGGCCTGGGACCACCAATGCTTGACTCATTTAACTGCTCATTTATAACAGGTGGGCAGCATTAAACACTGCAGGTCCAAAGTCTGATCTCCCATTCCCTATTCATGCCTTAATCATAGCCGACTAAAAACCTAATCTGTCTCCAGATCAGTGGCCAGGGACCCATTTTATCTAGCCCCGCTAAACATATTGTGCAAAAGCCCATTTGCTGTAAATTGCAGCTATTAATCGTCAACTCAAACGGGCACCTGCACGGAATTTGGACATAGGAATTCATGGAAAGTTGGCCAGGCATGGTTATAAAGCATTTACTGCTGAAGGAGGCTGGTGCAGTTCATTTAAAAAAAACAAAACAAGGAAAAAAAACAGTTTGCCCATGACTCTTCAGCTTCATAAGGTGGCAATAAACAATTAATCATCCATCTGAGACCGTGTATAGCCAGAGGCAAAACATTCCGTCAGCTGAGGCTTTTATCTCGTGCATATCTTCAACTTTTGTGCTCACGTCTCTACCCCCACGTCCCGAAACATTCTCTGCTGCACTCAAGGACTGTAGTTACTACAGCATGCAAACTCTGACAAACCAAAGTAAAGCTGGAGCCTCCTTTACCTTGAGACTGTGACATTCACAATGCTAGCCCGGTAAAAGAAATTACCCGTTTTCCATCGCTGCTGCGAGGACAGAGAGAGGGGAAAAAAACCTGCTCTTGGACACCTTCAATTAGAATCTAGCTATAATAGTTCTCCAACTCATAACTCATTCTGTGTTAGATATAGTGCCAAATCTCATTTTACACTGTCTGATAGAGTGGTGCGGGATTTGAATCTCATCTGTCCCCTGTGTTCTGGCTCTACCTCAGCTTTCTCCAAAGGCACTAACATGAATTTTCATTTGCAGTCTTTGCCCTAAATAGACACACTGTACGCCTTCCTTGTTGGTTTTGTTTCAGTTCCATATATCGCAGTCTAACCACGAGTGTTTTTCTGTAAGTTTCAAAGCGTTCTCTTTGAAGTTTTTCATTTTGTTTTCATTCTGAGTTAATGGTTGAATTGACGTAATTGTTATCTCTGCACTGAGTGAAATTGCTTAAAAGTTTTAAAGGGGATGGGAAGTTGCTCAGACTGAAAGTAAAATATTTCAGATCCACAATGTTTAGACTGTGCAAACCAGACTGTTATCAAAATTGCTGAAAAGGTAACTTCACATACACTGCAGATTAACATTTTAAGTGGTACTTAGAGTCCATAAGCTCACTTTGTGAAGTCTATCAACGAATCAACAAGCATGCTTGGCAGAAGTCGACCTAATAAAAATGTACACATCAAGTAAACTACATTTGTCTGCTTCTTGCGCCCCAGCAAACTTTAAACGCATCATTTATTCCATTGTTTTTCATTCTCCAGACACTTGTTGTACATTAGTGTTTTCTGAAATGTTTAAACTTCCCATTTCTGCAGCAAAAAGCCGTAAATGTAGGACGGCGTCGCCTGAGAAACATTAAAAGGTTTTTCTTCCTTGAATAGAAATGTGCTTTATGTTTCTCGCAATGCTTTTCACTCAGGCTTTTGACAAACTGGCATCCCTTGTGACCTAGTTTCAATAGACCCTCTTCGTCAGAGTATACATGTCACATCAAAACACCTCAGCAGCTCCAAATCTGTCTCGCTTCCTCAGAATAACCCCAGATGTCAGTTGCATTGTGCGGACTGCCATGGTGGCATTTGGGTTCCCCTGTTTTTGGCCGTGTTCAGTAAATTTACTCCAGCCAGATTACAAAGAGGCTGTATATTACCCACTATCAGCTTGGCAGAGGTGTCTCCCTGCATTTTTATTCCCCACCGTCCATATGGGTGTGTGACGTACTATTTGGTTTAGCCCAACTATATAATTTATCTAAAGCGAACGTGCGACATACATCACCACATGTATTATTCATGGCTAATATGTTTCCAGTAAGTGACACTAAATATACTGGAGGTTGTGAAGAATGGTTTGGCAAACTGCCTCACCCTCGCCACTGTCGCCACTCGCCTCCCTTCAATCGTTAGGTTGTGTTATTTTGTGCCTGTTGCCTTGTAGACAGCTGGGCAATCCCTGGATTTTCCGTCACTCAGCAGACGTCTCAGTGTTTTTTTGCCTAAAGCGTATTAACCCAAGCGTCACCTCCCTCCTTTCCCGCTTCCACCCACCCTCCCTGTCTTCCTAACAGCGACTGCGACATCAAACTACATGTGCTGCATTCTCAAATTACATTTGACTCAGACGTGAGCGAGCCGTGGGTCCTTTTGGTATCCAGCACAAAAAGCTTTGTGCCACCCTAACCCCCCGAATGTTTCCTGTGCATGTGCCTGTATGCACACGCTGCATCCAGTTTCAGAGGATCCTTGACAGTATCACGCAGCCAATAAAAGACCACCTGTTCCAGTGTGCTAATCTAATCCGGCCTTGCACAGACTTGACGGTATTTCTTCCAGTGTCACGTTCCACAAGGGGCCCCCTCCGCCACTCTGTGGCAAAAGCCGGGCCGAGTTGTTAACAGAGCACCCCTGACACACTGTGTGACAATTTCACGCCCAGCCCGTAATCCAGCTGACACGGCTATCGACGCTCCTTTAATTGCCCTGTAGGTTTTTTGCTTTTTCGAAGATGTTGAGGAATAGAAAGCAGCGTCAAATCTGTTCCCGTGCCTCTGCTTGTCTGTCAGGCTGGCTGTCACCTTGTTATGATTAATGTATTCCCCGGCATGCACGTTTTTATTCTGGGAAAGCACACCTTTCTCCAGACGAAAGGACTGCTGTGAAGTCCTATCACGTTTTGCCTCGCTGAGAAGCCCGATATTGCACATGGCAAATACATATTTCAGAAACAACTACTTAAATTCATTTTTCAGGGTGTTGAATCAGCTTGTCTCAGTTTAATTCAGTTTTCTCTCAGGGCACTTTTGGAGCGGAGTTGAAGTGTACCAAATTGAGATATAGATTTTTCTGTCTCTTTGAGCTAGAAATAAGATCACTTGAGGAGTTTGTGAGAGGTGGGTTAGGGCTCATATGTTTTAAGTTGGAGATTGAATTTTGTCTGTCTTTTTTCACAGTCAAACATGCACATAGTAGTCGTTGAATGCACTTCATTACTAATGCGTACTTTGAAGGGAATTGAATTCTAATCCCACATAATGGCTTTCCTCAGCAAAAGAAACTTCATTTTTTGCATTAGATGCCGAACTCTAATCGGAATGTTAAATTTTGTTTTGCATCACAAGGGAATCCGCTATATTACAAAGAATCACTCTATACTATTGATTGAAGAAAGAAACTATACGAATTGTAGATATTATGTGGAAAATCTGTTGCTTTTTCTTTTTTCTTCTGGCGTTACAAAATGCACATTCCTGTATTGCCACCAACAGCCACATTGTCGCAGGTAAGTATGATCGCAAGATGGAAAATATTGTGTATGTCGGACCATTACAGCAGCATTCATTTCACATCCGCTCAGAGGGGAAAAAAAACAGCCATTTGAAATAAAGCCTGTACGGAGTGAAACAAGAAACAGAACCTCAGATGGCTTCACCTATCTCATTCTCACTGGGGGTCTTACAGGGACGACGAGCCGCTTCTCCCCCAGCCCAGTAGCAGATCAATACCAGGAATCAGGCCATTACGCTCCTTTGAAAGCGCTACGTGCACAATCGATATGTTATTATTTTTCATCTGTTGGCTGTATTTAATACCCTCATTATTTCCCCTCACTGAACAGAGAGGAAGCTATTCCCGTCCCAACTCGAATCTTTGTTTTTTTTGCAGTCTGGGATTGGTTCTCATTTACATTGTTGTGGAGGTATGTGTGGCAGTTCACTCCTTGTGCTTATTTGTGTGAGCTTTGTTTGGAGTCCTTCAGGACTGTGTGTTGTTAGCGAAAGTGCGTGGTCTCCTTAGATCTAGCTGGATGTTTTGCTTCTGCTGCGAGTACGTTCAGGAGGAACATGTGCAGTTTGCTTATTTTCATGAACTACTTTTGTCACACGTGTTATCCGGTTATTCAAATTTGCTTTATCCAACGCGTCGTGATTGCCCTTGACTGGTGAGGATGACTGACGTCCCAGAGCGGAGGTTAACCGAGAAAATGAGATTCAGCATAAACAGCTCTTTAGTGGTCTTTGCTTAATTCAGTGGATAATGTCTAATGTCCTCTTTGACATATAAATCATGATATATGCGTTACGCTGCATGTTTTTATGGGGAATCGCAGCGAGATCAAATGCGCATTAGCTCTTCTGCAATAAAGCACTTGATGTATGCCGAAGTGGCCGCGAACCAGGTGCGATCCGAAGCTCATGCATGGCACACGCTGTGTCCAAAATGTATGGGGCGAATTAACTGGTAATACTCATTTTAATATAAATGAGCTCGCTCATAATGATGTGAAGGTCTCCTCAACGCAGCAGGAGCGTGGCGTGGGGAGAGAGAACGGAAGGGCCCAGTTACCAAATGACAGTTTGGTGATAAATCATCTGTAATTAAACACTTTAGAAATATACGGACCACATCAGAGGGTGTGTGTATGTGGTGGTGGTGGTGGGGGGTATTAGATGGTAGGTGGCCGCAAAGCCGCATACATGGTGGCGTGTTAATGAACAACAAAGGAGGCGATTGGAGGAGTTGTGCTGTTGAGTCTTTGTGATCAGATAGCCTGGAGCTAAGCCTTTGTGTTCATTAGTCAGAAGCTTGTTCTGATTCATCTCCGCCGTTGTACCTGTTAAAACATCTTTTCTACATCTTTAAAATTTGACTGTGCCCAAGCCTGGCCTTTACCGTGTTTCTTACTCCTGGATAAAGATTAATTGCTCGTGATCTAAGTCGTCAAGCAGAAGCTGCAGCGGGCGTAATAGACTCAGAGGAGAATGGCTTTCTCTATATGGGGGTGGAGGGAGCTTCAGGCTCCTATTATCTTGTCCTTCTTGTTCTTGGTGCGGGAAATTTAATTCTTTACCGTGCTTGTTATTTTCCACCGGTTTGGAGAACAAGCCTTCAATGTCAAGTTGCGGTGCGGACGAAGGCTGAACATGGAACGCTATCACAAAGTAGCAATTGAAGTGGAGGCCGTAGACTGGCTTATTGGGAAAGAGTATAAATCAGAGAGGACAAGTGACAGAGATTAATGCCAGCCAACCCCACAAAATAACCCCTCCAACCCACTCCAGCTTCACCCTACAACAACTTCCTGATAAAGCCACCAATGTGACACTACGCAAGGTACAATAATAGAAATGCATTACTCAAAAGCCCTTTGAGACATGTAGATAGGAGAACAGTGCCAAAGGAGAGACGTAGAAGACTACCTGGGCAAAAAATTATTTTCATGTCCTTCATAGGACAAATGGTTTCTTCAGACAGTACGAATGAGTTGAGAGGGTTTATGGCCCCTATCACAGTCACTCTCAGAGCAGATGTTCATTATGTGGTCATATTTATGATGTCCCACAGTAGAGGCTAATTTCTTTGATATATTTTTAAGTATCTGAGGTAGTTAAGCTTTTGCTGCATTCTTCTAAAGGGTCAGTCATTCTGTATTAGACTTTATTCCCTCGACTTTATTCAGATTTAATTAAAAGGGTTTAAATAACACTACTCTTTGATGTCCCCACTGTGATCAACAAGTATTTATTATAGGATTTGTTATGTAGTTTGATTCTGATGTTTTGCTTCTGGTCACAGGACCTTTCAGATCTCATTTAAAGCACCAACATGCCTTCATCTCTAATTTTTATGTAGATTTTTTTGCTTTTTAATGTGCGATTAACACATTTTCCACTTCTGGAGATAGATTTAGTCAAAAGCTTATTGCTTACTGCCTAATAAAAATGCAAGGTATAGTTGAAGTTCTCTATTCTACTCATTGCTTTTGTGATTCAGCTTCAAAGTCTCTGCAGCTCCATTTAAAAAAAAAAAAATCATTCCCATGAGTGACTATCTGATTTTCCTGTGATTGATTTGGAGCAGAACAGGCTAATATGGTTTGGAAAATTTAAAAACAAAGTAACTGTAAATCAATTCAACTCTTTACCATTTAAAATTAAGCGTAAATACAGCATGTTGACAAATGTTACATTTTATGGTTTACTTTGAAAAATATCAACTGAGAAAACCAGTTGCTGTAGTTTTTTGAAAGCAAAGTGTCACTTCAGTTTGCCTCATGTACAATAAGCTATTAAAGGTGGAAAAGTAAGTGCCTCCTTTATTGTATTTTTAACTTTATAAAGCTCCAATATTTTCACCTCGGATTTGCACCATTCAGTTATTCTTTCTCCAGAATGTTGTTTAGCATTACATTGCTAACATAAGTGGGGCCTTCCCTGAAAAAGACATAATCTAGCTGCAAGCATTGCTCTGAAACCTGCACCGTAAATTCTAAATAATTAATGTTACTAAGAAAACACACCTAAACGTATTACCTTAGAAATAAAAAAACAAGTAGGGTGCAATAGGAAATGTGTGTTTTCTAACAAAGGGTTTTTAATGTAGTTTAATTGCTTATTTAATTACTTAATATTTCAAGTAGCTGCACTTGTGACTAGGTGCAGCGATTTATAGAAACACGCACAAACATAGATAGAGATATGGCATATAAGGCAAACATATTCTAGAGAATAGTTCTCCAGGCTTCTTGAAGGACATGTAAAACTGTTCTTTGGGTGTTGGCTTCCTTTTGTTCCATTCTCTGAAAAGATGATCCCACACTGTCTTGATGCATGCTCAATCAATCAGCTAAGTAAATCCCAAAAGACTTAGAAGGCACTTGGATGAGCGATGAAACATTTATCCCACTGAAAACGCTACGTCCAGATGAACAGAATCAGCCTTTTGGGTGGATCCCACACGGTTTCAATAATGTTGAGGCTCAGTCACCCCATGACTTATAGTGTTTTTCTATCCAGGTATGCTTTTACTGCATTGGCGGTGTGTTCGGGATCATTGTCATGCCTAAAAACAAAGTCTTTCCAGATGGTAATGCATGGTGGATCAAAATCTGACACTACTCTTCTGTATTCATAATTCCATCAATTCTGACGAGATCCCCAATACCACAGGCTGAAATGCAGCCCTAAAACACGACAGAGCCTCCACCCTGTTTGGTTGTGGCTGTAGACACTCACTGTTGCACCTCTCTCTACCCTTTCCATACATACTAATGATGATTTGAGCCAACATTTTCAAATTTGGATTCATCACTCAATAATACCTGTTGATTTTCAGTCTAGTTCTTATGTAAGTTGGCATACCTCAGCCTTTTCCCTTTTCCTTCCTTTCCTTCCTGACAGCCACCCTTTCAGTGAGAGTATTTCTGATGAGGCTTTGGTGAACAGTAGATGGATCAACTGAAGGGCCAGATGGATGTCAGGTCTTTGCTGGATTTTCCCCCCGTTTCTTAAGGACATGACTTTCAGATGCTGTTGATCTGCTGCACATAGTTTATTTTTTTCTGGCCTGCCACTTCTTCCTTTACCTTGTTGTCACAAAAGTAATATTTTATGCCTGTCAAACTGTGTTATCTTTGGCATTTTTTTTAGCTTCAACTAAAGAAATAGGAACAAATTGTGTTTTTTGCGACAGGCTGTCAGCAACAAATTGCAAAAGCCAGACTTTAAAATTGGTTCTTTGCTAAGTTGTCTGTTATATCTAGAGACAACACTGGTTCATCCCTTGAGTTGAGTTAGATGCCTTTGTTATACTCGAATGATATAGGTCAGTTTTAAGTGGCTTAACAATGCAAAACATTAAAACACTGCATTCTTTTTCTTTCTTTTCTTTTTTTTTTTAACGGTTTTACAACGTGACTGAACTTTTTTGGGAAACTGGGGGAGAGCCTCTACTTTCTCTACACCCAGTTCACACGAACGCACACAAACTCTTCCCCAGCGACATAACACAATACTGCAATTTGATCCAGCAAACCTCTGAGCATACCTTCTCTTTCAGCTCTCTTCCCATTTCCTTTCATTTACAGGGCTTCTCTCGCCCCCCAGACAATCCAGATCCATCCATTATGTTCTTCCGCTCTTTAATTCAGTGGGCAAATTTAATTTTCAAATGAATAGCGTGCTGTTTTAATGCAAGCCACTGAAGATAAATGTGCTTTTGTGCTGTGGGTGTTTGATTGCTGACTTTGAAGAAGCAGCCTCTTTGTGTTTTGAGTCTCAGAGATTGACCCAGTAGTCCAGAGCTGCCGTGAGATGCTGGGTATCATACGTGTTACTGCTCACAATCATAAATCCGAGACAACGTGTACTTCTACTTCAGCAACTTTAATGTGTTTTGTGTGTCCCGGAGTCATGGTCGTAAGCAATGAAATACCTGTCAGAATTGTCAGGGATGTTGTTGTTGTTGTTGTTGGTTTTTTTTGGGGGGGTTTTAACCGTTCCTGTCAAGCGGTCCGACGAATCAAAATGGCACATGCAGGTCAGGAAGGCAGTCATCCAATGCATCTCCCTGGTGCTGATTGTAAATGAGTAGAAGGTGGGTGCTGAGCTGAATGTTAAGGTCACTGTATTGTATCTTCAGATAATATTTACTGTAGATTACTGTCATTTCTAGTCACTGGATACTATACAACAAACAAGACTTTAATGTTAAGTTTTAAGCATCGATCGTCATTTTCTTGAATGATTTTTCTCTTAACTGTGACCTGCCACTGCTGATTTTTGCGATATGTCGATGGTTGCATCTCTTATTTCATGCCATTATCAGTAATTGAACAGATGATGACTCGTCAACGAAAAGTAACATATACCTGTATGTGGGCACTGCTTTAGACAGGATTTCTAGTCCCCTTGAGTTACCTGGGCTCGCTGCCAGAGTGCCAGAGAGATTAATTTATCTTGTTTGATGAACTGTAATTGTTGATAGAGTGGAGAATGAAAATGAAAATTAAAAAGATCTCCAAGGTGCAACTTTCTAGGAGTGCTCTAACAAAACTGGGGGAACGGAGACACGTGGGAGGCTCAGCGTGCTCTGATCATGTCGGAGTCGGCAGGATTGTGAAAAGGCATTAATTGAGGAGCATCAGGTTATCAGGCTGAAGAAAAAAATCTTCACAGAAGTAATCAAACCTTGATGAATTAAAGGAACGTGCTAAGCCCCTGTGTCCAGCTGTGATAGAACTGACCCTCAAGCTTAGCTGATAGCTTTATCTTCAGGATAAAGCTATCAGAATTAAAACACACACACACACGTACACAAATTCAGGCTTTATTAGCATCAGCATATTATGCATTTTCGAAAGAGGGCAAAAATACAGATGGTGCCAAAAATGGAACATGAAACTTGAGTGGAATGAAAATGTAATCACTCAAACACTCAAAAGGCTTTGGAGAGGATGCTTATGTAGCCCACATGCTGATCTTCTTTGGTAAATTACATTTGTCAGACTTTAAACATCTTAGTGGTTGATTTGATAGCTTGATTGACTTGATGAAAACAGTGCAATCTTGGGTAATGGGAATCAGCAATATTTTTGGCAAATACATGCCCTACTGAAGAAAATATTCATCTAAAATAGTCTGTGTCGATGCTGCTGCTTTTGACTTTCTGCACGTGCCTTGACGGACATTCTAGTCAACATTAAATTGGATTTAAGAATAATGAATGTAAAGTTCTCGTGTTTGGATTTGCCTCCTTCTCCTTTTTCTTTATCAGTTTCTTTGCTCTTTGGTACATATCATAAGTAGCTTATGGGGTGTAAGAGCACATATGTTTTTCCAGAACTGTTTGACACACATGGCATTGTGTGGTTTGAAACACAATGTGATTGGATCGGGATGCCCTTTAAACCCACCTAGTCAATAAAGTTGCGCTCTCTGAAGTGCCAACAAAATTGTTTTGGTAGTGCACCATTTGCTAGCTATAGGATGCTAGCAAGGTTAGCCTGTAAACAGAAGGGTTTTTTTCTACAATTTTAAAACTTAAACATAATGTAAACATTTTAATTGAGCAACAAAGATGAAACAACAAAGTTGGTATATTACTGGAGACTAGACAATTCTGTGTTTACCTAATATTCTTGAATGCAGAGTCTAATTTGGTACTGTTTTTAATGCTAAGCTAGTACTCTTTCCGAGTTAATCAGCTATAAGTGCTTTGTTAGCCCAGTTTTATCTGCAGGAGAATGTGGAGGCTTCTGTAATGTGCTTTACTGTCAAAGAGGAAATTCATGATGAGCAGAGAGATGCATCAGCTGTCGCTGATAATGAGCTGTGTCCTTAGTGTTAACAAATAGAGTGAAATGCAGTCGTTTTTAATGGTGACGTTGCATTCCTGGCTTAAATGTGCCTTAATGGGTCTTTTTTTGGTTGACTGATTTTATACTTGGGAGTAAACAGCTAAGAGTCTATTTTCACTGTTTGTACTACACATTTACTTAAACTCTTAGACTATGACCAGTTACACATATTTCCGCTTTTTCTCTTTTCTCTCAACTCAAAAACAGAGGTTTATATGAAAGGATACATTTTATGTATGTTACATCTGTGCTTCTGATTATAAAAATGTAACTTTTGCAGTATAGCGGCAGTCTTTCACCTGAAGCAAAGTCATTATTAAAGGAAAAAGCACTCAAAGAATCCAGAGTAGTAATCTATATGAGAACTCCATTACTGTAAAAATGGTGGTTGTCCCGCTCCTGTCTTCAAAGAGCCTGTTAACAACCAAACCGGGAAACGTATTAGCCAATCATATTTTTGCACTGCTGCATGTGCATAGTACAGGTTCATGACAGTTTCAGCTATGTCATGACAGGCATATCTATTCATTACTGTAGAAAAGATTAAATAAGTCTACTTTTCGATCCCCATGGCATTTGTTCCGCTGCTCTGGTAGGATACACTGGAAAAGGACTGAGCCAATACTGAAGATGCTGTGTTTTGTAACTTTGCACATGCACAGTATAAATGCAACTTGCAAGGGGGAAAGGCTTTAAAGCCTTATTTTGGGCTAAAAACTTCAAACTTTTGTAGCTGATTTAAAAAAAAAATTGTTGATGCTCTGCATGGAGTTTTTACAGTAAATCCTGGTTTAAAGAATGTATTGATATTTATATTTGAGGAATATGTGGAATCCAAAATATTACAGTGAGCCTGCTTTGTCCTAAATAAAGTGCAGCGTAGTTTCCCCCCCTTCCTAATTTATTTATTTATTTGTTTGGCATATTTGTCACATTTACGTGTTTCAGATTTTAAAGAATGATTTCACTTGACTTTAATTAGTAGCAGAATATAATGATCAAGGTTCAGAGGCCACATCTCAACAGGAGAAATTGCAGAAATTCAATTATTCAGTCAATCCTTTCTTGTAGTTTTTCTCAAGTATACACCCGAGCTGCACAGCTCAAATAACTCAACCTGACAATACATCCATATCTGATTTTACATCTTAAATATATTTGAAAACCTCAGGATTTGTATTTTTATTTTTTATTCCTTTTTGTGGCAACAGTAGCACCAGCATGTGTTAAAAGGCATGTCTTTCTATCTAGCTTTACCTTCTCATCAGACATCACTGAACATTTAAACATGACATTAGGAAGAGAAGAACGTCAAGCAAAAAATAAATAAATTATCTTTTGGTATTTTTAATCTAATCTTTTCATCAAATCTGCCTCTGAGGAGTGCCACGATCACTCAAGGCAGCATTTTTAAGTTTTAAAAATAAAACATTTGAATTTAATTTCAGTCTCTTGTAGTGAGATGATGCACTAGTGCTATTTGTGTCAAATCCTATGGCGTTTATGTGCTCAATAATTGAACTGGTATGTCCATTCCCTGTAACAATCCTGAACAGGTTGAAGGGAGGCGATGTTTCAAGAGGGATGAGGGAGGGAAGAAATAAAGGAGTTAGCAAGTGGGTGCTGGTGTGCTTGCTGCGCGGGGCTGATATCATTAAGGACTCTCCATGCGTTCTGCCTTTACTCAGCTCAAAGGGCATGTTAGCCCCAGGTTCATCAGCTAGCTATTGTGTAGCGCTGGCTGAGAAAAGGCTGTGCAAGTGGCTCTGAACGGCCGAGGAGGAGGGTGCACGGGCGCTGGCTGTGTTTCCCATTTACCAACAGGGAGGGGGTAAACAAACAGTTCAGCTTGCTTTCCCACACATATGCATGCAAACCTTTCTCCTGCACTGCCTCATTCTCTCTTTCCTGCTCTGCCTCACACTTTCGCTGGCAGTTTATGTTTCTGTCACCCACTCAGTAACTCCCTTCTTCTCTTTCCCACTGTTCTTCCCTCGGCCTCTGCCGTCTCTGTTTACCTCTCCTAAACCACCCCCACTTTTCTTTCGCTTCCATTTCTTCCTCTGCCGTCTCTGTGCCTCTTGTGCTGTGTCTTCGTCCCCTAATTAGATTTGGCCTCAGTGCTATCTCATTTGGGCCCGTCTGTGGCGGTGTGCTGCCATGCCTCGCCGAGTATCCTGAGAAGGCTCTTCGTCTGTGTCGCTGCAGCCGTAACCACGTTAGCCGTGCTTAGGATGTCACCGATGGTTTGCCTTACAGACGTGCATCCGCCTGGGACCGTTGTCCGTTCCATAAAGTCTAATGGCAACAACAAAAACATGACTGAATATGAAAAGATGTTTGTGTATATCCATGAAGAATAACATTATCATTGTACTTTCTTTTTTCATTTCCATATCTAGTCTGTGTTTACGTTATTATATATGCAAGTAAAGCTAATTATAGCTGTGTGTAAGTTATAAGTAATTAGTGATTTTTAGAACTGTTAAACCTCCAAGCAGAGCTACATTTGCTCCAGTTTCAGCTTGATGCTGGCTCCAAAAGAGGCTCAGTTCTCATAGACAGTTTCAGTTTTTAAAGTTTTATTTTCATATGCAGAGTAAAGAAACATATTTCCCTGTACAATGGAGATCTTTCTTTGCTGTCTACAACAAGCACAACCACATAGAATAGATAACTTGAGTTAAACAGAACAAGAAATGCAGCTAATATGTAAAGAATCATTATGTTTTATACCTTGATCTGAGCCTCTTAGTTTCAGTGATAATCATAGGTAATCATAGCCATTTTGGGCAATGCTCTGCAACCAAATTTGTTGGAACAGTTTGGGGATGGTCCCCTTCTGTTCCAGCATGACTGTGTCGCAGTGCACAAAGCAAGTTTCGTAAAAGCATGGTCAGATGAGTTTGGTGTGGAGAACTTGACTGGCACGCATAAAGCCCTGACCTCAGCCCCATCGAAAACCTTAGGGATGAGGCGGAACAGAGATTGCAAGCATCCAACATCAATGTCTGACCTTACAAATGCTTTTCTGAATGGATGAATGAACAAAAATACCCACAGACACATTCTGAAATCTTGCGGAAAGTCTTCCCAGAAGAGTGGAAGGTGTTATACTGGAGCTGCAAAGAGGGGGATCAGTTTAGAAGGGATCATGGTCACAAAAGCTCCTGACAGTGTTTTGTGTAGGTGACTCAGTATTTTTGTCTAGACCCAAATAAAAGACTAATAAAATACTGAAATTGTACTCACAAAAAAAATAATGCGAGTTTGGGTTTGACTTTTAGAACCAGCCTCAAGGAGCTGTTGAAGAACTGCAGTTTTTGGCACTTGTGTGTAGGCTTTATTTTTCAGTCCCAGAGGTTGCCACTTGGTCAGTCCTCAGTTCTTCTGTGTAAAAATGCCCAGATATATAGGGATGGAGATGCTTTGAGTGACAGCTCGGTGTTAGCTAGGTGACTAGGCCACTAGTTGTAAGCTAGGCTAACCTCAGGTAATTTGTGTCACTGAAGTGGGCCTTTGGACATCGTTGGTGGTGCTGGGGCCCAATGGACCATTTTTAATGCAGTTGAATGAAATAATGTAGTTGAGATTAAATAACCAGAAAGCTGGGTTCCATTTTTAGTGGGTGAAACTCCAGTGGAGGCACATGCAAATTAGTGTTGACTTAGCATGTAACTCTCTAATACATATTTGTTGACTTCTGTTTTCAAAAACCCAAACTAGCTGTGTCCATTTTTATGCAGTTTATAGCATATAGTGTTTGGGTTTGGTATAAAAAGCAAACAGTGCAGCAAAATCAAAAGCACAGGAGAAGTGAGACAAAAGTGTAAAAAAATACAAAGTAAAAGAACCTAATTTTACTTCTTACTTCATGTATCAATTTCACTGTCCGTTTACTGCTTCATGATCAGTCATTTAATTATAAAACATAAACATTTTCAGGTCCTGAATCTAAAGTGAACACAAAACAACACAAAATGAAGAAATACTATTAAAAGACAACCCAAATAGACGTCAGTAATCTTTTTTCTTTTCTTCTAGTTTTTTTTTCCAAATTTAATTGCATTTTCTAATTTTTTAATCTCATCAGTTGTGCTCATTTGTGTGTTTGAATGTGGTGGAATTAGCAGAAACGTGTTTTGTCTGCTACCTGGACTTAAGATTGAGTAATTAAAGCGCCACCTGAGGAGGCAGAGTGCTGATTTGATGAGGGTTGCCAAAGATGAAGAGAATGGGCTTGATACAGCAAAAAAAAAAAAGGCCATTATATCACCAGCTTATTGCACTATTGTGCATTCCTCCTATGGGAGCTTGCCTTGTGTTTTTTCTACTTTATCACACACTCTCTTTGCTATCTCTCCCTCCCTTTCTCTTGCAAGCGTGTTCCCTCCCTTACTTTGTGTTATACCCCCTTCACAACCTGTACTCCTTCAATAGAGCCTGTCAGCGCTTTTTGCACTTTCCTTAGTTGTCCCTTTGGTTTCTTTCAGTTGATACACCTTTATATTTCTTTTCTTTTTCCATAGCACAATGAAAGCGTACTGGAACCTTCCAACAGTTAGCTGGAGCTAATTTATGTGTTTTCTGTCTTGGCTGAAATGCAGTGAGGAGAACATTTTGTTTGTGTTGCTGCTCTTGTCTTATTTAATCTATCCAGGATTTTAATGTAGCAACAATGTCAGCGTGCTAGCTGTGTTCTGTTATCTGTACAGTTAAATATGAATTACTGCCTAATGAGGAATGTATCTTTGTAGATGTAATGCCTATTTCATGTAATGTACTGCTCACTTGAATTTTAACCAACCTTTGTCTTTTGGGTTTTTCTTTTCAGTTTCTGTTTCTCTATCATTGATTTATTCACTGCATATCTGTCTCTTTTCTTATGCCCGTAACTGTCCTGTTTGCTCTGTACTCTCCCTCCCCTGTCGGCTACACACCTTTGGCAAACCCATCATTTCTGTCTCTTCCCTCTCTCCTCCTTCTTTTGCGCTCCCTTTCCTGTAAGCTGTGTTTGCCTCTCTAATGCTCTCTCTCCTTTTCTGTCCTTGTTTCCATCCAGCTGTCTGTTTCCCTTCTCACTTTTTCTCCATCTCTCTCTCTCTCGCTTACTCTGCGCCTGGCTCGCCCCGTCTGTCCATGGTGGTGTGTATGTCTTGGCTCTGGCTTCTATGGATATTAAGCTGTAACAGGCAAATGCACTGCGTTGGTCTCTGATGTATGTGTGACCTGCTTTCTGCCAGACCCAATCTCCAGCAGCCAGCCTGCCTGCCTGCTTGCCTTTTCTGGGTTAGTCCCTTCCAAGAGTAGCAGTAGTCATAGTCTGCATCCTGCAGCCAGCCTCATGGTGTAATAGCAGTACAGCTTTTATTTAGGCACTCGAACAGACTGTTTTAAAAGCAAGGGCAAACTCTGCATATATTTCTAAGCAATTACGTATGCAAAGGAAATTACACTGCCATGATATCACTTGTATTATTTGCAGTATGATAATACAAATGAGTAAAGACTTAAAGAAAATCATCTGGTTACGAAAAGAGCAAAAGTGCACAAATTGTGGTTTTTGAAGCACTCTCTTTAATCAGTGTCTAATTGATCTTTTTTACTCTACTGCCCTCTTTCACTTTCTTTGTTTTACATCCTCGGCTTGTATAGTTAAATAAAACAGAAGAAAGGGCTTTCTTTTCCAGTTCCCAGCACTTCTGCAGCTGCTTTTAGCCCTCATAACGGCCAGCCACTTGATAGTGCACAGAAAGTGATAGAGACCCGAGCATGTACATAAACATGCACCTGATCAGCGCCGTTGCATCATTGTTTTCGACTGAGTACATTTGCCTTCAGCACATCTAGAGATACAAAAGGTTCCTGTCATGCTCTCGCTGGCTCGTGGTGAGCCGTAGGAGGTACTGTGACCTATTATTACCTTATACCAGTAGGGGGCATACCATGTGGATGCCCTGCATCTACCTCAGCTGAGGGTCAACTGCTGTAGCATGAATCCCCATGGGACCCTGTATGGAGTTCTTCTTCTTCTTTTTTCTTTTTTTGCTGTCGCTGACAGGGCGGCTAGAATCTGCCCATAATTTCACCTCTCTGTTGTTCTTCCTGTATCCCACCCAGCTTGCATTGTTGTGCTGCGAAAAACACGCCATCACCTAGGGTGATGATGCACAGCTTTGCTGAATAATGAGGCACAGTGGACTTTTAAAAGCAGGAATGCTGCATTCCTCGATTGCTTAGTGGGTTGGGGATTGGGGACTGTGTGTCATTGTATAGAAGCTTATAGAACACCATTTGAAAATCATACATCGTGCACCACAATGTTAATGTATTTGCATGCTTTCAGGAAGGTTTTATTTAAAAGTGAGTAAATCTGCAGGAAAGCATTTGATGTTCCACCAGCTTAATTTGGTTTCCTCCTGGAATATATAAATGCACACTGTAAATTGTGCTCTCCATTAACCCTGCACTACAGACCTACCTACAGCTGTGCATCGACTAACCTCACCCACAGTAAGGGTCAACAGGCACTTGTTTTTTTTTTATAAGTAGGCCTTTCCATCATAAACTAACAGAGATCTCCAAAAACAATCTTTTTTTTTCTTTTTTTAAAATATTCTTTAATCCTGGAACCAACAAACCAAAGGAAGCAAATGGAGATGAAAACCTAGAGGGGGCAGCCCTCTCATAGCGTTGTGGATCCACAGCAGATGTTTGTCACGCTGTTTTTAATTTACAATTGTTCTTCATGTTGTAAACATATTACGTCATTCTGTAGTGGAAGATAGGAGTTCCTTTCCATAAATTCTGCAGCAGTTGTCATATTATCCATTATTATTGTTGCTTCCCAGTGTTGCCTGACCAGATGTGATGTATGAATGCTGAGAAATCTGTGTAAACGACAGAAATACTATTGTTTGGGGAGGTTATTTGGTTGTTTTTTTCTTTAGAAGATCTTCATTTTGTCAGGAATGCTCACAATTAAGTGAGCGAAACTGACACTCTTTACATTTTCGGGTCTTTAGATGCCAGTGCCAGTTCGTGTTCAGCACCTGGCAGTGGCGTAAACGTGCATCTGAGATGCTCATCTGGCAGTCTAAACACGCCTCCGCTGTGTTTTTCATATGACAGCCGTGACTCATAGCTCCAGTGACCTCTCTCCCTGGGGGGTAGCTAACATGATCTGTTCATCCCAACGCAGTCCTGATGGATTTCTTGCAAAGTTGCTCAGCGGCACAGGTGGGTGTTGGCGGGTGGGGGGGTTGTCCTAACGGATGCTCGCTTGCCTATAAGGAGGAGGGCTAAGCTGCTTTATAACAAATCCAGAGCAGTAAGGACGAGATGGAAGCAACACATCAGTTTTATTTATGGTGTACAGGAAGATCATTACGACCACTTCAATCTAAGCCTGATGGATGTCTCTAAGTGCCTCCTCTCTTGATCTTTAATGGTACCTTGTAATCAATGGAATACCTGACCACCACTGCCCCCCTTAACTTAATCCTACTGCCATCTTATTTTATAATTTTTTTTTCTAAAGAGAGGTCCACGTGGATTGAGTTTTAAAAGGAGGTAATTAAACCAGTGGCAGCTGAGAACTTATTATGCCGGTGAAAGAGGAGCTGCCTATATGTTGGCCTGCTGATCGTTCAGAAGTTATCTTTAATCCCCCATAACATTAAAGGCTGGCCATTCATCAAGTCACAGTGCAGCTTTGTGCACTGAAAGGCTCCTGTTGTTGTCGCTTTTTTTTTTCTCCCCAGCAACATAATTGAAAAATTTTCCCCCCTCTTTCAGTAATACTCCCCAAAGCACTTCACCCCAAAATCGAAAACAAACCGGTATCAATAAATTAAGGCCGTATCTCAGGATACCGTGAGTTAACTCTTTCTTCAGGGTCCTTTCCTCTCCCCTTACAAAATAAAATTGTGAATATCACAGCTCATTGTGTTTTTTTGGTAACTTGTAATCCCAGTAGACACATTTACCCAACTAACCGTAATTATAATTTTGTAATTAAAACAGCGGTCAAGTTAGGAGATCATGCAGAGGTTGTTAAGCTGCATTTCTGCTGGCACGCAATCATAGCTGAACTGCCATCGGCCACTAAAAGGATGTTTTTATGCTTTAAATTAGAATATTCATAAGGAGTGTAAATGGGTGAGATTGAGTATTGTGCTCTCTCAAATGAGGATAAAGGGCATTGTTTATTGGTTTATTTTTTGCCATGGAGCCTCCACCCCCTATAAAACTGTATATGCTAGCTATTTAAATTGTTTTCAGGGACTCGATGATAACTTAAAAGTGCCAGATTTGGCCCTTAGCCTTTCTTTTTTCTTTCTTGGCTAATAAGTTTTGAAATTTCTGTCTTCCAGCTTATGTTCGTTGAGCATACTTTTTCACGCTTGGGAGTTTTGTGACCTGGCAGACCACCATCTCCCATTAAACATGCAGTACAATATTACCGTCACCACAGTTATTTATTCACATGAGAATGCTAATGTGGGAGACGAATCTGGTTCAGGCGAGGTCTGAGAGAGAGCATGACTACCCCGGAGCTATATATCCAGTCTGATGGGGTTTGGGACTAGGGACTGCTGCCATGTTCCCTTTGTAGTGAGGAACAAATGTTTCTGCTGCTGATGTGGTAAAAGCTTTTCCTCTTTTGTCACCTTCGCTCTTGGTTGAGCCCTGGCATCCCAGTGCTCTGTCACGATACAGTTTGGCCTGGGAACCGGTGACCCATGTTATTGGTTGGCAAGCCTACTTCTCACGGATGGTGGTGGGCTCTTTTCCAGCCTCCTCCTCTAATCCGCCAGCCTTTTTTGTGTTTATCAGAGACTTGTGATAAAAAAGACTCATAGGTATCGGCGAACACTAGGTGCTAAAGAAGAGAGAGCTTGATGTATTGTGAAAGCTGCCTCTTTCTCTCAGTCTTTCTTTTTTTTTTTGTATTCTCACCACTTGCCAAAAAGTTTTAAACAACATGCTCTTTCACTCTTCATCAAAGCAAAGTTAGGCCGGAGAGGAAGAGAGAGAGAGAGAGTGAATGCGGAAAGGAGAAGTTTGGCGGCTGAACAGCCATGAAATACAGCCCTCCAACAGTTATTGCTGCAGTAAAGGCAGATACATAAAATACAAAACAGAGACTGGCGTGTCTATTTATGGACCAGATTATCGGTGCATTAATCAGACTTGCTATTTGGCACACGCTGTACCAAGTCTGGGGCTGCTTTATGGGCTGCCTCAGATCGATGGGTGATCCATTCACACACCAACAACATCCAAATTACTTCTGGATAAACTTCACAGAACTCTAACTGTATTGCTTATTATTTAGTCA
Organism: Haplochromis burtoni; assembly: GCF_018398535.1. Classification (NCBI taxonomy): domain Eukaryota; kingdom Metazoa; phylum Chordata; class Actinopteri; order Cichliformes; family Cichlidae; genus Haplochromis; species Haplochromis burtoni. Next base: position 987,199 of record NW_024582559.1, on the reverse strand, counting down.
AGCATAAATCCACTTTAACATAATATTTCTGGGTTATTACAACTTTGGGCTTTTCGGGTAGTTCTAGCAAATACTGTCTCTTTCTGTCTCGTACATAATGTTCAAAGCATTGGTGGGATCCAGGAACATGGAGTCTAGACTCTTCTGTACACCTTTAACAATCAAGACATTCAAGAAGCAGTGCAGACTTTCAACTCAAATTCAAGGCATTTAACTAAAGTATTTCTTTAGCTGTTCAGGCATTACAGCCACGTTTTCAGAGGTGCAAAGGTAACTGGACAAGCGAACATAATTTTAGATATATGAATTGTTTTTACTACTCAAATTAAAATCTATTGTTGTCAGTGACTGTATGAGGTCTTAACATGCTCTGCTAGGCCTTTGAAGCAGCTGCCTTCAGTTGCTGCTTGTTTGTTTGTGAAGCGCTGTCTGATTGGTTTTTACAGCTTTTGAGTTAATCTGAGGAGAGTACAGCCCTGTATACTTGAGTCATCCTGAAACTTCTATAAGGAATCAAATCATCAATAGATATTAGTGACCTGAATCCACTGGCAGCCCTACATCCAATATATTGAGTTGAATCTATAAAGAATACCAAAGGTAAAATAGCTTGACAGACATCGTAATACCAAATGAGCTATTAGATGAAATCTCGGTGCGGTGTGCAGAGAGTCCTTAAATTTTTTGATGAAGCTTCAGTGAATGGTAGCTGGATGAGCTGAGTGGTCAGGTGCATCTCTCAGGTGCTCTGTCAGGTCTTTGCTGTGTTTTTCCCCCCGTTTGTTAAGGACACGACTTCCAGATACAGTGCATCTGCTGTAGATAGTTTATTTAGGCCTGTCACTTCTTCTTTTGTCGTTGACTCTTTCATGGGTTAGGGATATGCCACGTTTTCTGCTAATGGTTTATGCCTGTCAAACTGTGTTATCTTTAGCATTTTTCATAGATTCAGCTAAATAAATTGAAACAGATTATGTTTCTGCAACAGGTTGCTAGTAACATAGTGCCGAATGTACACTTTAAACTGGATTTCTTACTAAGGTGACTGTTTACTGTAGACACAACATTGGTTCATCCTTTGTTTATGCTTAAATGATTTATTGCTTGCTGTGAAAATGGTCAGATACAAAAGACTGGACTGAAAATGAGTGAAAAAGGAAAGTGTAAAGAAAAACTGAGAGACCTTCAGAAAGTCTGAAGAGCTATTGCTCAACATCACTTTCAAATATGACAAGAAAGTCAAAAATAGAAGATAAAGACTTTTGCAAACTACTTCACTCCTGGTTGTTTGTAATCTGTTATAACTCAGCTGGCTGGGTGATTCAACCAAAAAAAGTCACATTTCTCAGAATTCCTACCCAAATATGATTTCTCTTTAGTGATGTCCCACGTCACTAATAATTAATGAAAATAAACTGAAACCATTTCCGCAAATAACAGAGCTGTGAGTCGATGGTCCTTAAAAATTGAAAGGGTTAATGTTCCCAAACTAGCTCAGAGGCCTTCTCTATTATGTAGCATTGTTGACGCTCTGTCAGTCTTGCTCCAGTCTTCTCTGTCTCCCTCTTCCTTTTCTCAGCTCTCTGCCAGCCTCTACAATATTATCTCTCTCTGTGAGGCTTTAGGCTCTATCTCGACTAATTAGAATTTAATGGACCAAAAGTGATTGGTGTACTTCCAGAAATAAAGTGGGCTATTCATATGTAAAGCAAACAAACAGTACTTGGTATAGAAGTATTGTTTGGGTGCGTCTCGTGCCAGCGTCACAATGACACAGAGACTAGGGAAACATACGGGCTAAGAAGCATATTTAAATGCATGAGTTTTTTCTGTTCTTTTATCACACTTATTAGGGAGGAAACACATAATCTCTGCAATTGAATGTCTTGTAATTTTTCTTCAGCATATATTTTACTTCCTGCCATGTTTTCTTGACTTTGCTCTTTTTTTTTTTCTCGATGTGGCCCCTGAGTGGGTGCTCATTCCACAGACCCTGAGTAATCATCATTATAAAATGATAAGAACCGTACCCTGACTGCTCCCTGTGGAATTAAACATTAGAGACATTTCTTTAGGTCTGCCTCACACAGTGGTCTCACTGTCTTACACACTCATTAACACTGTCTTTTTTTATTTTCGCTCCTCTTTTCTCTCTCTGCAGTTTGTCTAATTTTCTCCCCGTGACTCTCACACTGTTCTCTGCTTCAGTAACGTTCCCTCATTGCTTCCCTCTACTTGTTTCTCATACTAGCATAACTGATGGCTCCAATTTGTGTACTTTAAAGGGCCAATTCATAAAAGGTACTTAGGCTTGATAAGGAAATTGAAATGAATGACGACAGCCTTATCAAAACTCTCTCCCCTCCCTTGCACTCATCCCTGGGCAAGTGAGAGGTTGCATTGCTTTAGAAGAACACCATCGCAGTGAGAATTTAAATGCAAATCTAAATGCCTTGACGCTATTGAAGGGCCCCTCTTTTCAGAATCAATAATCATATGCGGGCACGGGGCACAGAGAACAAGAATTACTACGGGGAATTGATATACGCAAGGTTGTTTACATGTCGCTGTTAGGAGAGTGTGTGCGAAGGGACTGAAGAAAGGGATCGCAAACACACTGAAGTACCTAAAGACGCACAAGAACATAATTTTGCAAAAGCTTTCCAGGAAATATAGATTGTCACTTGCTTTAATTTAGCTGTAAACAAGACAGAGCTATTTTGTTCTCAAGGTGTAAATGATGCTGCCCAATTTTCCTTGGGGTTTAAATGAAACAAGATACATGCACAGGAAAGTTTATGACACACGGACGTATTCTTTCTCATTATACAGCAAAAATGTTTCACACAAACTGGGGGGAAACTAGACACAGTTGTAAGATATTTTACGTGGGACAAGATTTGTTGATTAGCTAATTCCTTCCTTGTTTAGGACCCTGGTACTTTATTGGAACTTATTCTTAAAGTTAGGTCTGCTCAGCTTGTTTGACCAGCCATCCATATGATGAAGGGCAGACTTTGAGCTCTGACTGAATCTGGATTCCTTGGGCATTACCAAGGATTGTTTTTCCTCATTTGTAATGCTTTGCAAGGCCTTTGTTGCAGCTCTCTTTAGTTGTTGTCTTTTAGTTGTTCTTTCCGCCTTTATGTTTGGTCTCGGCAGGTAAAATGCTGGAGACTGATGTTCTCTTGAAGGGTTTTTTCATTTAATGGAAAGCATCCTGTGATCATCCACCACTGCATGTCTACAGTGGATGTCAGTACCTTTTCACTTTGACAACCCGGTGTGTTGTCTTTTCTACAATGTGCCAGAATTTTGATTTTATCAGTCCTAATATTCCTTTTGTCTCTCTAATGGAATTTTCCCCTACATAAGCACGGCCTATTTCACTTCCATAATTATCTACTTTAACCAGATGTTGTTGGTTTAAATAGCAGCTTTCAAATGTGACTAACATTTGGAATCATTTCATATCTTTTATCTGCTTGATTTAAACAGAGAAACAGTCTAAAATGTCTAGTGAATGAATTATCTCAGGAATATCAAACTCATTTTATGGCGCGGGCCACATACAGTCTGCTTTGATCCTGACCAGTGAAACTCCCGTTTCTATCAGTATGCTGTAAAACTTTAGTTTAAGTCTAAAATTTATGTCCACCTTTACATTGTCCATAGCTGCCCAGGTGGCCAGATTGGACTCTATGCTGAGCTGATTTTGGCCCCTGGCCCTTATGTTTGGCACTCCTGGATCATCTCCTCAGTGGTTAATGCATTATTGTCATTCTAGTCCTGCAGTTCAAGACTAGTCAGCATCTAACTCGACTATGAGAAGATGTTCGACAGAAATTTGGATGTAAAGTAGGAATGGTTTTTTTTTTTCTGTAAGTTAGTTCTGATTCTTGGAAATAAGAGGTTTCACATAATTCCCCTTCTAACCATATTAATATATTTTCTAATATATGCCCAAGTACTGTAAATTAAAAATGGATTATCTGAGAATACCTTACCAGGGCAGATCGAGATCAGTTACCTTGAAACTTAATAATTTAATGCAAAAGATGCTTGATGAGATTATCGCTGATGTGAAAAGACAAGATTTGATCTCTGTAAACAAACTTTATTGAATTGGTCCTCCTCAGTGTGTGTAATGTGTTTACATCTCTCTTCTTCAGGCGAAGAAACAAATAACGCATTATTGTTGTGCGTGTGGTTTTTCTAAATTTGCCATAACATTGCCAGAGCGTATAGGTCTCAGCTCATATCTTTATATAGCGGTGTCTAGTGAAGTGCAACGGCATGTTTTGACGCCCCAGCCCAGCTCAGCACGGCCCAGTGCCCAGTAATCACTCTGCGATTGGAGGGCTGGCATCAGCGGCTGCGCCCTCCTCACCCCCAACCACAGCCCAAACAACAGTCAGAGAGCTCTTGACAAATTGGAGCGAGTTAGCCACTCCTCAGTTCATTGCACAGCCCTGAACGCTAGCAAAACAACAACAAAATATAAAAGCACATAAAAGTAAGAGAGAGCATAGTCAGTTTCTGTCTCTACTGGCTATCTCCTCTCAACCGTCTTTTCTTTCACTCTCTTGTTCTTGATCCCCCTAACCCTCAACTCTCGTCTGTTTCTTTGTACCACACACACACACACACACACACACACACACACACACACACACACACACACACACACACACAGAGTCATCTAAAGAAGTGTTTGTGCTACAACCGAGCTCTCTCCCTGCGTCATGCTCAGAAATCAATCAGGGGTTAAGCTCACACCTTCTAACGAGCTCTTCTTAGAGGTACGTCTCAGCCGTTTGCTCGGGGCAACCTCAGCCAAAGGTACAAACGCCCGGGAAACACAGAGCAGAGCCAGGGAGACGTGTGGTGAAGAAAGAAAAGCAGAGTGGAGAAATGAGGGGGCAGCCGAAGTCTGATGGAAATGGAAACAAAAGACGGCTTGTTCAGGCAGAACAAAAAGGAAGGTGGGATGGAGACAGATGGGAAAAGAAGGAAGCGTAGGTGAGGGCATTAGTCAAGTTGCTGGGTCTCCCGCCTTCCTACCGCAGCACACAGGTGTGTGCTTCACCTGCTCCTCATTAGGTATGCACCTGGGCCCTAATGGGGAGAGGTTGTCACAATGAGCTAGGGTAAGCATCACCCCAGAAAAGATGAACATCTTCCTTGACTCGTCCTCGTGCAGACCCAAAACAAGAGCACAATCTTCTGTGAGTTACGTCAAGCAGGAGCCATTTTGCTTTGCAAACGCTCCCCGTCCCCGAGAAAGTCAGAAGAGCCGCTTCTCTTACCTGGGGTTTATTTCCTTGTAATTCGTTTTATTGTTGTTGTTCTGCACCTCAGCCCAGCTGTTCTCATCGAGTCTTGCAATTAATGTAATTTATTCTTTTGTGAGTTTAATGGCCTTGGGTGAGACCGAGACACAACAACGGCAGAATGACAAATGTTTGACAAAAGGTTTTTCTGGGCTTGGGTTGAGGCCTGCGCAGGAGTTTTGACAAATACTGGAGCCCTTGGAGCCTTCGTCTCACAGTTGGAAAGGAATTCTTCCACTAAACAGACACAAGCCTTGTTCTTCCTTGAAAATAAGATAGGAAGGATTAAAGGTGAAACACAGGTAAAACCTGAGATATGAAAGCAGGAGTCTCCTGTTTTCTTCCGCTCGACCCTCCCTCCTTCCTCCCCTTTCTCGCGTGCTTCCTTTGTTTCTTTTATTTTATTTTTATCCGCAGACGAATGACTAAAGCTGTCAACGTGTAGACAGAGTTAAAACTTTGACAAAGAAAAATCACTCACTCCGTACTCTTTTATCGCTAACAGCTTCTTCCTTGGCACCACGGTTGCCCCCTCAGTTTCGCAAAGTTATTTAATCCTCTGTTGTGCGCTCTTTAAGCAGCGTGAGTATCGGTGTCAACTGAATAATAACGATAGCGAAGAACTGATATTGCATACAGCATGCGGTTTAACCGAACTGTCTAATTATTAACTGACTGTTCACTGTCACGTGATCGCCGAATCACTGTCACGCTCTCCAAAAGCTGTTGTGCTACGGTAATTGCTGCCCAGATGATAGCGGCACTGTCACCCAGAAAGAGACCCATCCTATCACCGACCAATTGCATCACGGGATGAAAGTGATTGCTCTGAATTGTAAGTGATTAGAGTTTGTCTAGACGTCTCAGGGAGTGATTGGATTGATTTGATGCCAGGGAGTAAATCGGACACTGTCACTGAATCACTTTTAAGTCTGTGTCATCAGGATTTCATACTACTGATATCATTTTTCTTATGGTAGCCTGTGTACTTAATCTATATGTAGTGATAGTTCCACTTTTTTCCTGTTTAAAGATCTTCAATTTGTACTCATCTTACTCTTTTCCTATTCTTCTCGTACACCGTGTCTTCCGCTCGTGTTCGTTTCCCTTCTCCTCATTCTTCTCCTTATTAGTCTGTCAGTTTTCTTCTTATTCTTATTCTTCTGTAGTGAAGCCAAAAAACCAAAAAGCACACAAGCAAATCATAAAAACAGAAAATTGAAACAGAAAAAATCTCTGAAATATTTAAAAAATAAGATCTGTGCACCAACTGGCCTCACAGAAAAATACTCAGTGAGGGTATTTAAAAGCACAGGCTGCTCCATATTAAGATAAGAAATACTTTATTCATCCCAAAAGGTGGGAAATTACTGTGTTACGGCAGCCAAAGCATTAAAACCAACTTTTCTCGGTGAAATAAATAAAATATCGCCAAATAAAATGGGTATAAAATTACACTGAAGGAAGAGCTCAATTGAATAGAAAATAAAAAAGTGGATAGCTCAATGATTCAAAAACTAAACAGGATAGAGTAAGCAGCTTAAAGTTAAAATGAATGGGGGTGTTATGGCTGTGTGGCAGCGGAGCTCAACCAGATACTGGAGAAAGTGTTCAGCTGCATGACCACTAAGCAGCTGCAGACGAAGGTTGGGATGCATTAATTAACCACAGACCTTCATAGTAATATTCCCAGGATTACACCGCTTTTCAATCACTGCTACTGCAATCCCTTCACATTTCTTCTCACTGCTCAGATTAACCTTCCCTTCTCTCTGTAAAGTCCCCAAACCAGATAGGGTAAGAATAGGTGTTGGGGAAGTGTTTTACCCTGTGGTGGGCAGGACAGTAACCCCACCTGTACTCTACTACTACCATAGGCGGTGTTGGGGAAAGCATTTTACAATGGATTAAATGTTCAAAAGAAACTTCTGGTTCATTTTCCTGTGGACAAATGCGACAAAAGTTTAACTTTTGTTTTAGAAAAAGGAAGGAACACCTGAATCTCATCCCATCTGTGAAGCATGGCGGAGGGAGTATCAGGAACTGGCTAACATTAAAAAATTAAGGGAGTTGATACATTTATAATTGCATCAGAACATTTTTATAGGTGAATATCAGGGCAGCAGTCCATGACATGAAGCTTGGGAGAGGCTGGGTCATTAAAAATCAACAACAGAATGACTGAAGTGGAAGCAAGTTCTTGTTACGGGATGGCCGAGTGAACGTCTTCACTTTAACTCTTTTGAGATGCTGCATCACGACCTCAGAGTTGCCTGGAAATATTGATGAAGTCTCAAAAACACCTGCAGGAAATATCAAGAAAAGCTCCTACAAGTTGCAGAAATTAAGAGTTCACTTAGGTTTCCCAACCTGAAAACTGCGTGAATATGTTCAATAATAAAGAAAAACAGGAGAAAGGTACAACTGTTTGTTTGTGTGTCTTTAGTTTAGTCGGTTTGTGTTTGGTTTCTGTTCAAAAAACATTTTTCTATATATGCATTTTGTTGTCGTTATAGTGCATGTAGTTTGTGTTTGTATCTCTTAACATTATTGTGCCTCGCAGTGCTTCTGTATCCAGGACAGGCTTGACAAAGTGCCCTTGGTATGTCCGAATTAATGGTTTGAGTGTCTATAAGATTGTCTGGTAGTGTCTGGAAAGGAGCGGAGAGCGCTGCCAAATGGCTCACGTCCAGCAGGTTGAAGAAGTCTGCTGCCATAAAGCGTACTCTACTATAATCGGAATTACTTGAAAACAGGTCGTTTAACTATTGCAGTTAACAATAAAATCATTCTCCCCCGTTCATGACATCATATTCAGAAATGAAGTAGAATGTAGCTGACATCCTTTTACAGGTTAAAAGGGATAATTTACCTGATGCATACACCACAGCACTCTATTAGACCACTATTAAACCCATTCCTCTGTTTGGGGATGAGCCATTTCCCTTAAACCACAACTCTCTTTACATGCCGGTCAAGCGTATGTTCCATTTAACTCGCCGTGGCTTTCTTTTTACTTATATTGCATTGTAAGATTGAGACCTGAGAAGAAAACCAGTCTGATTCTTCTCAATGTTCTGATCAGATTTGTCAGAATGCTTTTTATATTATGAGGGAATGATTACAGGAAAGCCAGTGAAACAAGGCAAAATCTGCATTGGGAAAAACCCCCCAAATGTTTTCTTCCACTTAGCTCATTTGTCATGCATGGAACAAAAGCTGAGAGAGGTTTCAAGGACGAGGTTTTAGACTCGTCTGCTCTATTGATTGGTTAACGAGCCTGCATTCAGACCACTTCCACATCGAGGGGCGAGCGCCGCACAGACACAATGGAGCACATTTCCCCTGTTCACAATGCGGGCATGCAGCGGTCGGCTGCCTGCTGTGGAAACAGGCCCACAATCAGGCCCTCTGCCAGGGGGACACTGCCAGGGGTGAGGATGGAGAAAGGGAGAAGTGTCGAAAGGAACAGAGACAGAAAGATGTGGAAGAAGGTTGGATTCAAGGAGAGCAAAGGGCAGAAAGGAGAAAAGTTGAAGGGAGAATGATGTGCATGGTGAGAAATTGTGAAAAAGCTTAGAAAAGTGTGATCAATGTGTGGAAATGTATTTTAAACGTGGTGGACTGTAGGGTATAAAAGAAGTGCAATGAACAAGAAATGAGTTAGACTTGGAAGTGGTGGAGAAAATTTTCTTTTAAAAAGTAAGGGTGCACAGAAGAACTGCAGTGGAGTTAAGTTAAAATAAGAAGAGGAATAAAATACTAATTATCTGATCTAGTCTAAAGAAACCACAGCTTATTTGTCTGCGTGGAGGAAAATAAAGGTGTTGGGAGGTTTAAAGTTTAAATGGATGCTACAGGTAAAATGGAGAGCTGCCTTAGGTGAAATATGATGCACCTAAAACTGGCTGTACACCAATTTCTGCAGTCCCAGACAAAATGTGACTTTCATGAAATAATGGCGATGGCTTTGGTTGCGGCTCCATGGTGATCCTGCAGAGCGAGAGTTCAAAATTCACCTTTTTATATGGTCTTGTGGTCAGAGACAGCTTGAAGGAATTTTAGGATGGTTACTTCCCAATGTAAACGCTGTGGACTTCATCTACTGACCAACCAATAACTGTGATTAAACAACCACAAACAAAATAGCATTTCATTCTAACAAAGAACGAAATCCAGGTGAGTGCTGGCCTTAGCTGGTTTAGGGAGTCACAAAATACACAACAGTTGCAGTACAGACTCAAAGTTTTTCTACTATTTAAGTTCACTGCCACCACCTTGGATTGTTTGGTGGGGGAGCTCCGACTTTCCAAGTTGGAAATTGTAGTATTTGCGACTTAACTTGGAACGTGCCAATAGTTAGGAGTTGGCAGTATAGAGTTAGAGCTTATTCGAGGGTTAAGATTTAAATGCAGTCAATTGAATCATTATTTTAGTGATTCACACCACTAAAAGTTAAACTAAAAGCTGGTGAATTGATCCATTTTGAGAAATTGTTCAGTTCAAGTTTTAAGGCTGTCAGATATGAAGTTTTTGTTGACATATTTGTTAGGTCATGGCTTTTATTAGCTTAACTTTTCCAGTTAATTGCTTGCATTTGCAGACATTTTTTTGCAGGCTTTAAAGTGATATATTTTTAAAGCGCATACAGTTTATTTATAATTTTGACAAAGTTTTTTGCTGGAAAATCACATTTAATCACATTTAGGATACAAGAGGTCTTTCAGTTTTAATAAAGATGATTATGTTTTCTCAGATTATATTATAAATATTCAAATGAGCTGTTATCTCATTAAATAGGCACAGATTGGCATGAACCTCAGAGACAGAACATTAAACAGCTAAATGTGTATTTTGGACATTCTCTTGCTCACAGAAGCAAACTAGCCTTAAATTTCAAAACTGTCCAGTTGATGATTATATGTTTTTTATGATCTGTCCTGTGTTGGCTCACTTCAATAATTAGTTGGATCTCTAAACATTTTCTTCATCCACGCCTCATCTTCTGACACATCAACATGTAAATACATTTTAATCTAGCCGGTTGTCGGCTGGGTAGTTTATTATAAAACTGTATTTATTAACTAATCGTATGTTTTTGTTTTGTTTCTGTTCTTTAGGAAACTATACTGACATTAGCCATTAAAATATTTATAAGTACAGTGGAGCAGAAACAACGCAAAACTCTAAAGCAGAGGTACGCCTGAAAATTCTGCTCGACTGAAAGAAAATGGTAAAAGTTTAATAGAAATATTTTGTAGGTTGCACAACCTCCCTCACTGCCTACTGTCCTCTCAAGTCTTTAAAAATACAGTCCGTCTTGTGCGCTTGACTTCATTGCATGTGACACGCTCCTGTTTCTAGCTCTCGCTGGTTAGCTGCGCTGTGTCCTCCCTGGGCTTCATCTGCCTTCCTGCCTGCACGTCTTTCTGTCTGTCTGTCCGGGTTTCAGCTTGTCTCACCTGTCTTTATCTGTATGTATCATTGTCTTTTTCTCCAGTCTTCCCTTTATCTGCCTGTCTCTGCTTATTTTCCTCTTCCCGAATGTCTGTTTTTATTTTGTGTCACCAGCTGTCTTGTCTCATTCCTTTGACTTTCCTGATTGTTCTTTTCTTCTTCTTGTTTTATTTTTTGATTTATCGCAGGTGGAATCAAGGACCGATTCCCATCGGTACTGCTTTAGTCATTTGAGGTGAAAAGTGTTAATGTTTTATTAGAGTAAGCCAGACTAGAGGAGCGCACGCATACCTGCCAACACACATATGCAGCGGTAGCTTTGGTTGAGTGTCGAATGAATGAATGAGATGACTTGCTGAACACAAAAATTAAATGATTTGCAGATTAAGAGAAAAAAAAAAGCAGACAATCTGGAAAACAGCAAACACATATGTGGCAGACGCTGAGGAGAGATGGAGAAGCAGTGAGGGTGAAATAGAGAAACCAGGGAGCACTACAGGACTTGATTTGTTGTTCCCGCTCCCTCCTACGCTTCTGGCTCGCTCCGGCGGTGGTGTACTTTGGTCCTGGGGAAGGGGTCATGAGCTCAACTCAACACTCAGTGGCTGACCTCTTTTTCTTTTTTCCTTTTTTTTGTCCGACAGCTTTTGTGCTTGTGTGTAGGTGAACACATAGAGCTCTCAAAATCCCCCTTTCCCCCCCTACCCAACCCCAACCTACTCCTGTACTCAGATCTCATTTTCGTGGGCCGTAAAACATTGAGTTGTTAAATTTCTTTATGCGTCCTGCTCCCCTCGTGCCCCAAGGGCTCCTGGTGCGTTTTAAATTGAATGATTGCCTGCAGCTCTCAGATTGTTTAACCTCTGCAGTGGCACCAACTGCTCTGTAGGGCTGTATTTTTAGAAGTTTTGCTCGTGTTTCCCCCTCCCCTCCACCTGTGGTTTAAGAAAAAAAGAAAAAGAAATGAAGAGCGAGAGAGAGTGATGGCCATTCCTGGGGAGGTCCTCAGCCGAAGCGTGCTCGGCTTTGTGCGCTCGGGTGTGTTGTGTGTCTGTCTGCTTACAGTGAGGAGGAAGCAGAAGCGCCTCGAGGTGTGCACGCATGTGAGACAGCCAGCGCAGGCGTGCATGCATTACCGTGTGAGGCGCGTGTGAGGGCGACTACCGTTTTTTCCCTTATTTATGACCCTCACCTCTGTCCAGGATGCCAGTTTGTCTGAGGAGCAGCGGGAGGGGGAGACATAAGGGGGGAAAGAAGGGGAGAAAAAAAAAGCAATTGGGCGATTCCGAGGTGAGCGCTGTTCGGGGCCCGTTAGCTTTTATGGCCCACTAAAGAAGAAGAGAGAGAGAATGAACATCTTTCCTGCCTTGATTGACTTCTCCTTCGCTTCCCCGGCCCTGCTACAAGCTCCTTTTCTCCACTCTCTTAAGTAGCAATAATGGACATTCTCATATCTACTCTGGAAGCATTTCTCCAGGCTATAGGAAACCAGCAAAAATAAGTACGACAAATTACCTCCCATAATCATACCTTGGCTGTGGGGTTATTATTGTAGATTTAAACAGCTATACTTTGATGTCACACACAGGGAGTCAGCCCCTTAGGGCTTACCGGGTAAGCCAGATATGTAATAAAGAGCAAGTAAGCTGTAATTACACTCCGATAACTTTGTCAAGGGCACAAAGAAGTGTTTTTCATGTTAAGTTGTAAATCTGACACAACGGTCGTGTCCTGCAGCACTGGTGGCTGCTGCTCCTCCATCTCTTGGCTGGCTTTGTTTGGACACACTTTACCCCCCCCCTCATTAAGTCTACCTGCGATATGACGAAGACCTCTTTAGTGGGAATGTGACTTTGATCCTGTTTCTGTGTATTTTCCTGCCTTTTTTTTTTCAGTCCCACAACTCTTTTGTTATTGGGTGTGTTTTATGCGATGTATGCACAACTCACAGCCGCTGTTTATTTGTGTTTGTCTGCAGTTTTTGACAGCGTCTTGTGGGTTTGTGCCTTTATATTAGTTAACCATACCCTCCGTTCCTACACTATGCAATATATGAGAGAGCAGGGGAGAGTGAGTCCAGGCCATACTTGTGATTCAATATGCACACCCCCATGGACCAAGGCTTAGGGGAGTGCATGTGCTGATGAAAAAGTAATGTAGTGTGTCTGCAAGGTACGGCTGGCTTTTCCCTCTTGCTTCTTCGACTACAAAACCTTGCCTTCCATACCAACCTGGGACCTATTCAGCTAAAAACAGCTCCCCAAAATGCTTCCCTGTTAGTTTGTCTTTGTCTTTTTCACTCTATTTCTGAGGGAGAGACATGTTTAAGATATGATTATATATACAGCAGATAAGCTATAAAAAGCATTTGTATGAGTTAGTGGAATATTTAAATAGCAACCAAAGAAAATCAACAATAAAATTTGGGAATTATATTGTACTGTTTGGCTAGTATAGTAGTTTTGCAAAATAAGAGTCTCGGGTTTCTCCTTTTCTAATCTCTAAATATGAATGTTAATACCCGGACAGATTTGGGGGTCTATAAGTAATCTGTCACCTCAGAATTAAAAGGATCTTGGTTGTGAATAATAGAACTGCTTCATGCTGGAGGAGGATCAATACCACAATATGATTTCAGAGATTTCACAATATGGCAACCTGAAAGAGTTTGCAGTTTGAGAAGTACAGTAGAGCCTCTTCTTCCCCTTCTTGTATACAGTCTCTGTGTTGGGGTTGTGCTTCAACCTTTCGTCAGTGTTGACAATCAGGTACTGATACCCCTCTACCCGCATCGGGTCAAAATGGTTCATGTCCTCATCTGTCTGAAGCAAGTCACCATCTTTCTGGTCTATTTCACATTCAGAAGCAGATGATTACCAGACCGCTTCCCAAAGTCATCTCTACTACTTGCCAATCACTTGTACATCTCAATACTGCTGAATCATTGGAATCAGAATATTTATGTACAGTTTCTGCATGACCCAGAGTAGAGCTGAAGGCTACGTTGTACTAGGTGAATAGAAATGGAGACAGCACAGTCTGTTATGGAGCTCCTGTATTGCACATATCAGACAGAGCTCTGCTCAATCTTTCATACCATGGCTTGTCCATCAGGGAGTCAGTAATCTACAAGATTGTGGGAATGTTTATTGACATTTCCTGTAGCTTCTCAATCAGTAGCAACAAAGAAGATGAATGCCACCCTGCAGACGTCATTATCTATGCAGGAGTAATATCTCTGTAGTATATAGAGGACTGTCTCATGCATTCCCATATTTGCTCAGGGTCTGTCTGCAAGCTGCAAAGAGTTGAGAGATGTGGTCTTGGTCCGACTGAGACTGCCCACTCTGAGGTGCAGGACTCTGTATGCATTTGAAACATTCGCACACAGCAAGAGTTGTCCTCTGCTGTCACTAGTGGTACAGTTACATGCTGTTGAAAGGCTGATAATGTTCTCTTCAGATAAACATCTCTATCTGCTTGCAAAGATCAGAAGCCAGGTACTGTAGCAGTGTGGTCCAGGAATTTAATCTTCCATCTGGGTTTTAATTGACACTTCCAGCATTATTGTCGAAGGATTTCATATTCCCCATGGTGAAAACTGGAAGTGATGGTTTGGGATAACAGATCTTGTTCCACTAGCACTGGTGTACTTCCATCCATCCATCCATCCAGCCAGCCAGCTGCTTACTAACAGAAATTTCCTAATTAAATATCTCTTTCTTTACCAAGCTATGAAACATAAAATAATAAAGAATTAGCTATGGCTTACCACATTAATTCCAAGTGTCATTTGAAATCACAAAAAGTGCCTCTCCTTTCTCTCTTAGTCTGTCTGGACCCCTCATTTATCTGGATCTACCTGTTAGAATTATATTATCAGCAGCTCTAATTTGTGTATTTTACGGGGTCAATTCACAGGAAGCACTTCAGGGTAAATTGAAAAAGTGAAATGAGTGCTGACAACCTCATCAGTACTGTTTGTCTTCCGCTTACATTCGCTTAAGCACACTTCCTCTGATGTCAAAGAGCCCTGGTGAAGAGAAACAGTAGCCACACCTTGGAGTGTGACAAGTGAGTCACTTAAAGTAACAGCATCCCTGTGATTGATGTCCTCTGTGCGTTTATGTTTGGCTTGCAGGTGGGAGGCGTGGAAGTGAATGGAGGGAAAACAGAGGGCAGACAAGGGATTGATATCCCACTAGAAAGTGGTGGGCCAGGTGAAAGAGGAGAGGAGCTGTGGGAGGTAGCAAGGGACTTGTCCCGCAGCAAGTTAAATCTATCTCCCTCACTACTTCTTCAACTATGGTCTCTCTGTCCTTGGGCAGGGAGTGCTGACGAGGCAGGGTTTGTCTTTGTCCCGCTAAAAAAAAAAAGTACCAAGACTGCAGCCTTATTACAAAACTTTGCCCAAGGTCTCTGATTTCAAGAAACTTAAGAAAAAACTTTCAAAATTTGGATTGTTGAGAAAGTACCAAATTAAAAAATGCAGATCGAACAAGTTTGTCAACCCAGGGGGATACAGTATATACAGTAAAGCGCTGGACATAATGCTGCTGCACTGTTTTCTGTTTTCTCCATTTAATATCACCATCAGCTAATCTGCATTGTTCTGTAAACACGATCCATTCCCAACATTCATCTAACAAACCATTTCAATTCACTTCCCCAAGTCGCTTGCCAATTTCCTTAAGCATACAACAGAACGGAGCTGTCTGGAATTCATATGCTGCGCTATGTATATTCAGCGTAGCACTTTCTCCAAGGGGAGCCAAAGCCCATTTGCTGGCCAGGCTCGTTTGGCAGTCATGGCTCCGACACATACAGAACAGTACATTAGCATAAAATCGGGCACATCCGTGTGGCAAAGCTAGCCAAAAGAGACATAATTGCTATTGACAGAATTAACAAACACATTAAATCCCCACATTAATTAGAAAGTCAAATGTAAAAACTGTCAGGGGTGGCGGACAGCTGTCATCCATCATCTCTCTCATTGGAGTTTCATGGTAATTCATTTTCCGGCGGTTAATTTGCTTCATTTTTGCAGTGGACTTAAAGCACAGCATGTTTTAATTACGGTTGCCCTGAATGAAGTGGCCGCTCTCATAACCGCGCCTACTGAGGAGCGGAGATGTTGGTGCGGTCAGCTCCTGTGATGACCAACCAAATTAGGCTGTCAAGGCAGTTTAGCTTGCGGGCAGCTGATGGATTGATTATTTCTTCTTTAAATCGGACGATTGGTTTAATCATTAAGGATAAAACAGAAATCATGACCAAAACAAATAAATGTCTATTCAAATAAATGTTGATGACCACAGAGAAGCAACACACGATTTACTCATGTGTCAAGGGAATTAAGTCTTCGAGATAATAGATTAAATGTCTTTGTTTCTTTCTCATAAGTTGTCTATTTCTTATCAATTACTGATCATTTTTTCCTTCTCTCTTCTATGTGCCTCTGCTGGTGGCCTGGCTTGGTTTGGATACTGAAACGCCTTCACTTCACTTCTCAGGTAGTTTGATTTAATGTCTTTATTCTTTTATTTTCAGTCTGTAAGCATCTGTGCAAAACTATACAATACTGCTTAAATCAAACAAAAATGTAGAATTAGTTCTTTTTCTGAAATAAAAAAATTATAAGATTATAAGAAGATCTGGAAATGTTAGCTTATAACAATTAATCCCAAACATGTCATCCTGAGTCTATATTGTGTTTCACACTTGGCTCACATTTGTCAAGCAGTGGGCTGTAGTCAACAAGTGAAGCCCTTGCAATTGTTCTACATCATTACCCTCTATTCACCTTTGACCCCTTTCCACACTCTCCTGCAATACCAATCAAACAGGCATTAATATTTCAAAGCATCCTCACAAGGTGCGTGAAAGGAGTCATTACGAGAGAAAGCATTTGCACTTGCAAATCTGAGTATATCTCATCTTTTAATGTAGGCTAGCGGTTGTTGGGCGTCTGCTCACCCCGCCGACTTTCTAATGTTTCTCCTGCTCCTCTGCAGAATTCATGTATTCATCTCTGTGTAGTGACAGGAATGACAGCCTGCACGCTGACGCCTCTGCACACAGAGCGGCACGCCCGGCACGCTAGCGCACCCCCCCCCTCCTGTCAAAGAGGTTAAGATCACATGTTTGTCGGGGCCGTACCCCGGTGCCAGACTCCATAGAGGAACACGTGCATGGCGACAGGGCTGACCTCGGACAACATGGTTGTTATCCCTCGAGGAAGCCCAGCTGTCAATCATCCGATTGTACATAAGGCATTCTGTTTGATGATAAAATACACAGTGCTGTTATAAATAGTCATGACATTGTACAGAAAACAGAATGGTAAAAAAAAAAATATGGTTCAAATCTTGCTCTTGACTTTTTTGATCTTTCTTGGCTTTGATCGCTTCTCAGCAAAACTGTTTCCGCAGAGCGCTTAAACGGAACCGTAATATTGACGAGACGGAAGATAAAACAGAAGTGACACGCTGACGTATTTATGCTGCGAGTGACCAAATAACATAAAGATAAGATAAGAAGAACTTTATTTATCCCGAGCGAAATTCTTTTGTCATCGAGGGAAATTCTTTCATCATTGAGGAGGTTAAAACAAATGAGAAGGTTAAAGAAGCGTTATTAGACGGTGCAAATTTGCCTCTGTTCAAACATTTCCCACATTAAACTGGTGACTCTGATGATAAAGTGACCACATTTCTCACTCAAAGATCCCACAGACACTCGCCCTTTGAAATGGTAGGAAAAACCAAAACTCACTCCCCCCAAAACCCCCAATCCCACCTCTTGAACTAACCCTCTCCTTTCATCCCTGCTCTCTCTTTACATGTCCAATCGTTTATCTGTCTACCACCACATTCATTTCAATTAGAGCCGTGCCGACTCTCTCTCCCTCTCCTTATCGATTGATGCCCCTGGCAACATGGGGCACAGGCGCTTTAGGACCTCCGCCGCTATCTTCAGCACGCACGCACTCGCGACCGCGTGTGCGTTTGTGCTGTTTATGGGCTTCGCCCTGGTCTCAGACGCAGCGGGCACCTTCGCCACTATGATCAACAATAAATATGAGCAGTGGCAAACAATTACCCCCTTAACGAGGGATTAATTGTGTCAAGATGGAGTGAGGTCAGCGCAGAGGTCGGTTAACGTCGTACATTCCTAATGTGTTTATTTTCATTAGTTAGGAACATTAGTCTTTCCCCTAGCAGCACCACTGTCCATTGATTTTTCTTCCTTTGGTTTTTTTGTGTTGTTGTTGTTTTTTTTTTAGAGACAGTATGCAAGTGTGTGCGCACTACTGCATGTAGTTATGTGTGCACCGCTCAAAGTAATATTATGAGTGTCTGAGCATAGAGCTGGCTATTGACTCTTGCTAGATCAATATTATAAATGCCTTTAACGGTGGCAGTTAAACTCATTTGTCATTTATTGGTGGCGGTGGTGTGCGTGCGGAGGGGGGAGAGTCCTCAGAGAAGCGACAAATGTATCAATCTATCGAAGCGCTAACTTCCCTTGCCGGCCTCTAAGTGTGTCATCATCCAGGATCATAACTTGAGGCGAAGCTCTGTCATGTTCACTGACGACAAGTGATTAGGTGGGACAGCGTCGTGGCGGGGCAGGGAAATGAAAGGACTGGTCATTTGTTTCTGGGTGGTAAAAATGAGGCGGTGTGCATCGAGCTGCCACCACCTGTCCCCCGTGGCTGATGGAGACGCGCCGTCTGCATGTTTACATTCGATTTGTGCGGACGTGCGTCGTTGAGGGCGTTGGAGAGAGAGGGAGGCGACAGATTTTGAAGGCTCGCTGCGAGGGAACGCGAGCAAAGCGGGTCTTAAATTGAATCAGTTTCTGGTTGCTGCAGTTGACATTGTTTAGACTTTGTCATTGACAGCCAGCTGCAAAGCTACAGTGAAGAAGGATGGATGCCGGCCTTTCAGGCCTACGCCGCAAAGAGAAACCGTTCAAGGGAGGATTCTCGCTTTGCTTCGATTGTTCTTTGAACACATTTATCTACTGATTTAACTAGATAGATTTTTCAGAGCAGTAAAAAGCCTTTCCAGTCAAATATAAATTTACTTCGAGTTCCAGCAGTGATGAAAAAACATTTTTAAATCCAAGAAGAGCACATTCTTACGGATATCTACATATTTACATATTTAGGACTAAACCAAGGTTTGCTGTCATCTGTAAACATCTATAAGATGATAAAATACTATATTCAGCTGCATGTGGTTAACCGTGCTTTACAAGAATTCCAAAAAGTCGGCCCAGAGTTGGCCAAAGATGCACAATGAGACTCCCAGCTGTGCACAAACAGCCAAACAATCCAATCAAAAACAGCCACAGTTTCTAGTATTTCCAATCAGCATTAACTTGCAAATATCTGTCGCAGCAATGTGCGAAAAATGTTTCTGATGTATGAACTGCAAATAAACATTTCAGTCACACATGCATAGGAGTCAGGCGGCCATATTTGCCCCCTTTCTGATGACGTCACATCCTCAGCCTGTGTCAATAACGGCGTGTGGATTGTGATTGATTTTTACCAGAACTTTAATTACTTATGAATGCTCTACAAGTAGGTGTTTATCTATTCGCATCATTACTAAACCACAGTCATTCAAAGAATGGACACGGCAAATTTAAGACTTCAAACTTGTTTTGTGGCTACAACACAATTTGTAAAAAGTTGTACCAGAGAATCCTAAAACCCATCACAGCATAAAATAATGTAACCTGTCAATCAATATTATAATATGAACTAAAATAAGTTCAAAAATGAGTCAAATTTTCTATAGATGGCACCTTTCAAGATAAATATCAGGGCTTCACAACAAAATCCTAAGAACACACAGACAAAAAGTTACCCAAAAGCAATTTTTACAAAGATTAGTTTTTAGCTCCTTTTTAAGCTTTTAAGCTCAGCGGGAGAGCGTCCTCTCTACAAAAAGGTTGCTTTGCATTATCTCTGGCAAATTACAAGTCCTTTCACTTAATCTCTGGAAACCGATACTTGCATATGAATATGGAGAATTTCTACGAAAGCTTTCGGGTTTCTGTTTGTAGCCTAAGTAGTACTGAGCACACAGGTTTGAACAGGCTTTGGTTGTATGCAGGTAAATAGTCCCTGCAAAGGCCAAATAAAGGAGTATATTTTCTGAAATTCAGTCTAACAACCACTGGCTATCATTTGACTGAGATTTAGCTTTTTATGTATCTATTGAAATCCATATACATTATTAAACAGCGACTGGCACACAGAATAGAAGTTCTTTGTTTGGACATTATTAGGTACACAGCTCGGAAACACTTTCTGTCATAATCAATGAATGTATTATGCTTTAAAAAAGCAGGTAGTGAACTGAAGTGCTAGCATGTGTTGATGATTATGGCTGCTGTTTGTCATATTACCCTCTTTGACACCTGTACTGTTCAATCTATACGGAGCCAAACCACAGAGAGGCACTCTGACTTCTTCACATCCAGACGTCAGTGCCTTATGTGTGCTGTTTTTTTCTTTCCAGAAGGTAAACAATTTCTCGTCCTTGTCAGACATGAAAGACAGATTGCTGTATATGTTGTGTGTATACATGTGTGTACCTATTAGCACACAATATCATCCCCAGGGATCTTTCTTCCCTCGTTTTCCCTTTCTCCTCCTCTTGGCATTCTCTTCTTTTCCCCGAAGCTGTAGCAAGCTATTTATAGTGAGAAGAAAGGAAAGACTATCAAAGCTGGTTCCATATATCAAAGCCGATCCGATCGTTTCCACTTCTCTAACTCCACAATGTCCTCCTTCCCAGCTCTGCTGTTCTAAAACAGGAAGGCAGGGAAAGCCCCAGAAGAAATCCTGCTTCCTCTACCCACCAGACACCTACCAGTGGGGAGGGGGAAAAAAACTGATGAGGAGTGGAGAAGAGTGGAGTGAAAGTGTGGGAATGTGTGTGAGAGAGTGCAAAAAGTACGCATCTACATTTATGCATGCATGTGCTCAAATGTGTTTCTTTCGTGTTTATGTGCCGCATGTACGCGTTGGTGGCTCGAGGGTTTCGGCGGCCCAGGGGTTTGATGTGTTGATGCGACATGGCCCTCATTGTCGCTGCAGCAGCTAATGAAATTACAATGAGGTCTGAGAGGCCCACAGTGGGCAGGCCCGTAAGATGCCACTGCCTGAATCCATATTAAACAAACAGTTTCCCCTCCAGCAAGCACCGCCTTCCCTGTACTCACCCTCATGCAAACACGCAGCAGGGGGAAAAACAAGACCAACGGCGAGAATCTCACGCAGCTTTAATAGGAGTGCAGCTCGAGTTCATTCACAGATCTTATGGAGGTGAAAGCTTGTTGCTCTGAGTACTTGCTCCTTTCCAAGTGCAGCAGTCCAGATTGAATTACTCCTGGAACTTTAAATGTTTCAGTTTATGCCCGCTGAATCGCTTTTAAAGCAGAGTGCTCAATCCATTCATCTTTTATGCTTTTATTTTGGGGAAGACTCTGAGAGAGAGACACACACACACACACACACACACACACAAATAAGCAGCTAATAAATTTCGAAAAACTCATGAAAATGTGTTTTTCTTTTGCCCACTGGGGAGGTGGGGATGATGGTGTATTTATTTGTTTTGTACTTTTGTTATCAGGAGATAATGGCGAGAACAATGAGGAATACCCTCGGAGAGGAAGAAAGTTAAAAACAAACATTAAAGCATCTGCTTCATCAAAACTTGTAGGACTTACAGTTGCTCTATGAATATTATAATTATCTGAGTAACTAACTAACTGTATTTAGACTTTTAATTACACATCCCAGCTTTCTGTATTTTCATACAGTGATTTTGACTTCCACAGTAAAAATCCACACATTTGTAAGGCTTTTTGTTCACATTAGCTTTAATTACAAACCTGCATTTAGCAAAAGCTTCATAAACTGTAATAAAAAACTGGAGCAGTAATGGATCAACAAAGATTTAAGAACCAAAGTGGCCAAATGCATCCTTACACCTTATTAAACACCTCTCCCTTCCTCACAGAAAGTGTTGAGATTCCAAGCTTTGTTTTATATTAGATATACAAGTCTTGCATACTTGCATGCCTTCAGAGTTAAACAAGAAATGAAAAGAGCTCATTAGACTTATTAAAGCATTTGAGACAAACTTAGTGAAACCTCTAAATGTCAGTTAGCTGTGTGGCAGGCAGGTTGTGGACCCAAATGAAGATCTCGTGATGCAGAAGTGGAACCCTTATTGTTGCCTATAATTTAGGGGGTAAGCTCAAACCAGGGAGAAAACACATAGAGGGTTTTTTTTAAAAACACGTATAGGAACTAAGGAAACAGGGAACACGGGAAAGGGGAGCACAGGGTATTAAGGGAAGACATGACAAAGGGCAAGGAGGAGACTCAGACAAAATATACACAGGGTAATGAGGCCAGGGGAAGACAGGTGGAGAAGGCAGGTGGGAAACACAACAGGAACAAATCAAAGATAATGAGACAAGGGAAGGTAAACTCAATACAAGGCATGTGAGACAAGCGACTATCAAACTAAAACAAGAAGTAACTAATAAACGAACACCTGACGTTGAGAAGGGGAGGCGCAGGGAAACTCCATTAATCAAAATAAATAATCACTGTAAAACCAAGAATACAAAAGTAACTAAAACTGAACTCCAAGACATACAGTACAGAAGATGAGCTCTAGACCGAAGACTCAAAACATCTGAACATCAACTGTTTATAACCAAAACAGAGAACAATTCATATAAAGCTGGAATTTAGAGTTCAAAGACAAACTCTCATCAGAGACCAGCAGACTTGGAAGTGTTAACAAACAAGTGGATTGTAGTGCATTTCAAACAGGCTTTTTTCTTTAATTAGTACCACGTATGCCTTATTTTATCATTGGATTGAAGCTTGGCTAGGGCATATTGACGAATGTATGTGGAAAGCCAGTTATAATAACTAAGATCAGGAGAAATTAGACTGAATGTGGATAAAAAAACTTAAAAGAAGAAGAAAATAACTGGCAAACAAAGTCTAGGTGTAGTCTATAATACCATATAACTTGTTCCCGTGATTCCAGCTGCTTGTAGTATTAGGTACTTTAAGGTAGGGGAGGGTTTGTTGATTGAATACGTCACTGGTTTATTTTTTTTGTCAGCAAGTATTAATAATTTATGCGTGTGCATTTCACTTGGTAAACCTGTAAAGCACAGCTGGAATGTGGTCTAGGATGAGTGATACACCAACATCTTCCAACTGGTCATCATCCCGCATCCGTTAGTTGATGGTATACAGCAGTCATGGACTTGTGAATGTTCATTCCTCTGGTGTGAAAATAATACAGAATCACTCATTTGGGGTATTATAATCTGTAAACAACACAATCCATGATCGGACTGCACGTCTTGTAAGGTCTAGTGATGCCACTGAAGAAAAAATGGCACCTATTATGACCTATTATAAATGTGTTGTACACAGGAATAGTTTTTCACAGTATTGCTTCACTCTACAATGTTTAACATCAACCATGAAAAGCCAGATCTCCATGGGACTACATCCACTAGTCAAAGTGTGTATCAGAGTCTGTGTACAACTCGAGCTCAATACAATAACAAGGTAGGAAGTATAACCTGTTGACTCTAATTAGCAATTCATTTTTACACGTTAACTATTTAGCATACTTGCCAACCTTGAGACCTCAGAATTAGGGAGACATTCAAAAGTTTATTTATCGGATAAAATAAGTTCAATGTCACTGTTGTTATTGTCTGGCGGACCCAGCCTTTGCGATCTAAGTGGGCCACGTCCTCCAAAAGCCGGGTTGACCGGAAGTGAGCAACTGTGAAATGGGATGGTCTTGCCTTCAGAATTACGTCACGAGCTCCCTCGGTGGAGTGAAACTCGTTGTCTGTTCCTTGCTGTCTAAAATATAACCGGATGCTGGCGTAAATTCTCGACCATCTCACACTTCTGTTTAATCAGTTTTCTGTTCGACGTTTATTCAGCTGTGTGAAAACCCTCCCGAGGGATTAATAAAGTTTTATTTAATCTAATCTAATCTACTAACTTTAATCTCAGTCAAACCGATTTACTCATGAACAAATAAAACACCCAAAAAGTTATTTAAGTGACTTGTCATGTTTAACCTGAGTAGCGAAAGACCGGGGGGGTTTGAAAACGATGTGCCGGGAGTTTGCTGTTCTCGCCGGCTCAGATATTTGAAGTTTACACAGCTACATTCTCACCTGGAAATATGTTAAAAGTTTATTTTGTGACCCAGAAAGAGAAATAAGAGTAATATTAAAACTAAATAGCTGCAGTAGTAGTAGTCATTGTTCGAAACTGGAATTGGCTGGGCCATTCTGGGATATGGTTTTTCAATTTTGTTGTCCAGGTGGAAAATCGGGAGAAATTCGGGAGAATTGTGGCTCCGGGAGATTTTCGGGAGGGGCGCTGAAATTTGGGATTCTCTCAGAAAAATCGGGAGGGTTGACATGTGTGCTATTTAGTGTGGTGAACTGAAAGAGGCTGACTGCTAGGAAAATATAGGAGCAAAAATCACACAAACTGTCTTCAAATTGTCCAACCATCACCTCTGCTAGCAGGAACTGGACTTGGGTCCTATTGTGCATGTTCTTGTACTGATTTCCACACAAAGCAGGGCGCTTACCGAAAGTCATATTTGTAAACTTTACAAAAAAAAAGTGTTTCTGCTCCCAGATCATTAGCATATGCTACCGCCAACTTAATTTTTTCTATTCTTCTTTTTCTTCTTGTTTTCGTTCTTGTTTAAGGAGGCGTCCTCCATCTGATTGCTTTGTTTAGTTCGTTTGACTTGCTGTACAGTTGAGTTTAAAGGCAAAATAATTCCACATGGGTATATTTCGTGTTCTTTGTTTGCTGCAAGCTCGTCCATGATTGCATTTGCTGAAAATGGTGTGTCTATGATTGGGGGACTCACCCACTCCCTTCCTCCATGCACACTGCATACAAAGCTCATTGAATGATTGCCTGTAGTTTTACAAACTCCCTGGGTAGGGAGGCAATGGATAACTGACCCCAGTTTAAACAGGACGATGGTTTGGATAGTGAAAAAAGAACAAAAGGGGGAAAATACAAACATGCAAATTTGTTTTCATTACAATAACAGCACATGTCTCTAAGTGGCGTCCAGCATAGATCTAGGATCATCAGGATACTTCTAATAAAACTAAATGTTGTTCACCAAAGTACGATTTTTATACATCACTTTGAAGTCCAGCGATAAAATTCAAATGAAGAAAAAGATCAAGCTAAAGAGATGAAAGTGTTCCTGATTGAAATAGAGAGCTTCATTTTAAGGAAAGGGCAAGAATGGACCAACTAGGTTATGTCGAGGTATCGTTTTATTTTCCCATTCATGTATCTTTTCATAATTCACTGTTAAAAATACTCTCTCTTTATGTTACGATGGGTCCAGCAACAAGCTGTTTTAGCACCTTTTCTTTTTATTAAGCTTTATTTAATCAGGCAGGGAAATCTTATGATCGACAGCCTAGTTTATGAGAGCATCCTGGGCCCAAATAGACAGAACCAACCTGGCATGCTAACTTGTTTTCTGATTGGCTGCTCCTCACAAACAGAAGGTTTGAACAGCAGGTGGGTGCCCATGATTGTTTATCCATATGGTGCACCCGGCATTTCAGCAGCTATCACAAATATGTCAAAACTATTAAATATTTTTTAAATTTCGGAGTAAAGCATTACATACATGCATTAAATATG